>NW_008670766.1:36001-51420 GCF_000695815.1 Acanthisitta chloris | reverse complement strand
TTATTTATATATAAATAAAAATATAAATATATGCATTATACCCCTGAGAGAGGTAGATGCAGTGTTAACCAAGAAGCAGTGATGTTATAACCATAACACCAGTAATATATAAATTATGGTCTGAATATGTCCATGGACACTGGACAAGACTATATCATGTTACTAAATGTCTTAGACTTGGGTTCATTCAACAGGTGAAGACAGGGCTATTGGAGGGGTATCTGGACATTCTAAAAGTATATTCTAAAGCATGTTTCTAATAAGATCTAGCACAGATACAGTCAGTAAAGTTGAGACTTTTTTTATTAGACATTTATTATTAGACCTTTTCTTTCTTTTTTTTTTTTCTAATCTGAGAAAAGCAAACTAGGGAGTACTCATAGTAGCTTTCACCAGCAACTGACCCAACCTACAACTCCTCACTGTTGCACTTCCATCACAAACCTGGTTCTCTTTTCTTCTCATCTCTGATTCTGCAGAGAGGTGAGATTCTTTCCCTGTTCTCTGGTCCCTCTGTGAGATGATTCAGCCCAGTTACTTAACAGAAAACTAATTCATCCAGAAAATGGAAGTTTACTGGTGATACAAGGAATTGAATAGGCTCCTCACAGGGTTGGACAAGACAAAGCCAATGCAGAGGAAGAAGAAGGAGGAAATGTCTTGGGGAGGTCTCAAAGGAAGAGCAGAATTGCCTCGTTTTTGCAGCATCAAGCTGTTGGTTGAGCTCAGCCCCTCTCAGATTTTGGAGGGATGTTGCTAGTATTTGCATGGCCTCTATTAACCAAAATATTTATATATCCAGAAGTGTTTGAAAATTCATGTTGGCAGGGAAATACCTGCGTTTTCCACTTGGGATTTGTCATTTATTTGCAAAGTTCTTTCAGTTATTCAGCTGTGAAGCAAGAAATAAACCATGGGATTTGAGTGTACAAATAGCAGCACTGGAAACTAAATGTCTGGTCCAGAAACTGCTGCTGTTCACCTACAATAACTGCCAAATGGTTTTTGAATTCCAAATGTATTTGACAGAAAAAAAATAAATAAAAAAGGGATTGGTCCTTGAGTGACTGAAAGGTCACAGTCTCATTGCTTTCCATATTAATTTGGTTTTATTGACATGGAACGTTATTCCAGTAGCTCTTTTGGGAAGTCTGTTCAGTTGTTTTGTTCAAATTTCACATCTATTTTATGTTTCTGGATTTTTAATTTGTTATTTTATTATTTTAGCTTCCTGGTCAGCAAGGCTAGAAAAGCTGAGAAGAAAGGAATTTTTTAGAAGCAAAATGTTGTCAGATTCATATCTGACTTTGATTCATTTCAAGGATGAAATATTTCCAACGTAAATATGTGAGTAATCTTTAAACCATCTGATACCACTATTCAAATGTGATGCAAACACTAAAACTGCTGGCATTGAAAAGGGAATATATAGCAATATGTAGATGCTTTTGTAGCAGATGGTAGTGTCAGTAGTGTGGAGTTAGCAGCTGAAAACCCAACAAGACACTCAAAAATGCCTAGACAGAGTTATGTGTCTGCCTGTGCTTGCATTCATGGCATTTGTGGGCAGCAGATAAATCAGTGTGTAGTTACCAAACACTCACCTCTTCCAGTCTCCACCGGTTTATCAGCCTTAAGTAGGCACCAGGGTGTCCTGTAAATCTTTAGAGAGGAATATATATCAAATATGTTGTATAAGCAGTCTATTCACAGTAGCAGAAGAAAGCTCACATTTAATCTAATGTTATCTTAGCATAACTGATATAACTACAGAAGCTGTTATACTGAAAAATATTTTAGGGCAATTCCTGGAATAATCTCCATGAAGGGGTGAGTATATTTTTACTTCCAGGTTCATTGCAATACCAAATACTGTGCTGTTGGATATTCCACATATGCAGAGCTGAGGGAAAATCTGACTGAAACTGTTCATGTCAGTTTGGAAAATGGCTTTCAGCTACCAGTCCATTTCCTTACACTCTAATATGGGCTGTCATATCTTCCTGTCTGTGAAATCAGTGAAAATTTTAGTTTTTATTAACAACCATAATTTTCTTATGATTCTCCCATGTTTTTCCCCCAAATGATTCCAATACACAAATAATCCATACTGATAGACTCTTCTATTCAGGCCTTCTCTAATCAAAGGTTCTCTTGCTTTTAGGAGACTTGCAGAAAGAGACATACAAATAATATACACACACACACATATACAATATTCTATGGAAAATAACCCCAACTGATAGCTCAGAATTCACTCTCAGCATTCAAAATCATGTCATAGAAGCAGTAAAGTATTCAGGCTGTTGGACTGGATGATTATTGTAAGGTCCCTTTCAACTGAACAATCTTATCCTATCCTATCCTATCCTATTCTATCCTATCCTTATCTGTACAAATTACATACATAAAGACAGAGTGAAATGGCCTGCATGTATGGTATTATGGGATGCATCTGTTTCCAATAGTGAAATTGTTAGCATTGAGACCATGTGGTGGTAGGAAATGAAAACTACATCTGTTTCTGGGTTTTTGAAAGGAAAATAAAACTGCAATCTGTTCATCTTTGCTAGTATGGAATTTACATTTTGAGATATGTGATAATATGGTCCATTTTGTTAAATTACACACAAGTTTAATTCTTCTCTCTACTTTGCACGTATGAGAGTGTAGACATCAATCCTACCTTCCAAGGAAGAATGCTATATAAAAGGTAGAGCTGTTCAGATTGACAAACTGAAAAAGAAACATTTTCAGAGTGAAGCTGTTTTCCCACTCAGATTCGGTACGAGGCTGCTCTGTGAAAAAAATTATCAGAGTTTCAGAGGTTTAATCAGATTAGCAATTTCCCTTGGCACAAAGGCTGCACACACCGATCAGAGCAGGCAATGTATTTGTAAATTAGCCTGCTGATTTCAAAACATAAGCTGACAGAAAAAGTTGTATCCAAAAGAAGCACTCAGCAAGTGAGCTTGTAGATACTTAGAAATCTATTCTGGTATCTGGATATGTATATTCCCAGGACACTGTAAGAAAGTAGTTGTGGCAATGTGTATATTAAACATCCCTCCTGTATTTCTGTGCTCTTTACAGGCTCAGGTTCTTCTCTTGTTTCCTTTTCTGTATCCTACCATAATGACATTGCCTGAAAGCACTCCACTACAAGCTTTGTAAGTGCCTTTTTATTACACACTGAACTGGAAAAAGTCCTCCTTGTAATTCTGGTTCATGGATTTCCCCACAGGTATCAGTGGAGTGCCACTGCATGGCTCCCTTCCCTTGTCATCACAGAAACCTGGGAAAAAAATATTTTGCGGTTGATAGGCTAAGGGAAATGGGAAAGGGGAAGACATATTATTCCCTTCAGTTAGGCCCTTAATCTCTATCTAAAGAGATATCAAGACAGAAATTAACAAAACAACCTCTATGCCAACACACCAGTACCATGTTCTGGAACTGCTTTCCAGCTGGCAGGAGCTTGTTATTAGCCAACCATTGCTGTGAACTGGAGTAATCAGAGGAGAAGTGGAGGCACTAGTGCTGATTCTGAGTATCATAATGGTAGTACTCATATACTACTTCCAAATGAGCCTCCAGTAAACTTCTGGTAGCACAGGAACAACTCTAGACCAGATTCTCTTTAATTAGATGCCAGTCTGTTGGAAAGACAGGTTTGACTATAACATGCTTGCTGCAGCTGTAGCTGTGCTCATATGCTCATCAGAGACAATGGTGATACCCTGGAGGAGCATGGATGTGAGTTCTCAAAAAGGCTGTGTAAAGGCTGAACTCATGAATGCAGTTTTGCTGCAAATACCACTCTGAATTATTACACTGATAAAGATCACTCAAACCAAACCAGTTCCTTAGGCCATCAGAGTTAAAATCACAAAGTAGTCTGAATATGACCAGAACATCTTGACTCACTGAATTTTCCACAAGTGTTTTCTGCACAGGTTTGTAGATGCAAACATACCTTGATGATAATGTGACAGAAAGCTTCAAGGTCTCTAGACCACATCTTACTGTCCCCAGGCTGTCACAGGGACTAAAAGGGCACAGCTTGTGCAAATTGCTAACTTGAAAGTCATAGTTTTCAACTGTAACTATTAAGTATCTTTTCCATTGATACAGGATAGCAAAAATATTTTAAAATTAGAGCATATAAATGAGGATTCTCAGTTTAAAAAGAAACAAAAGAATAAAATGTTATTTTATACAGACATGCTTTGAACACACCACCAATGACTTCCCAGATGTAGAAAAGCCCTGACTAGCTAAAACCAGCTGTTTCCTCTGAGAAGACACCAAAATCTGTCCATCTGATCCAAAATATTTTACTGAACATCATCAAAGTACACAGGTTTCCAGCAGCTCAATATAATATCCTCAAACCACATCTACATGTGCCATAACATGATTTGTTTAACAGGCCTTCAGCAAGAGAGAGTCTCATTTCTGCTTGACACTAAGGAGCCCTTGCCAATTGCCACCAGCTACTGCAATCTTCCAAAACCATCAGGATCTCTGCAGATTCTGCCTGAGCCATGGATATACAAGTGACAGCCTATTGTTACTCCAGCGACAGTACATGCTCTCCGTAGAAAACATGTTTCCTTACTCTAGCATGAAGACCACCTTTATGGGTGAGCTGAAAAGAATACTGAAATTTAGAACATCATTATACTTTAGGTGTAGGTAGAGTTGATGAGTCAGTTATTTTGCCTCTTAACTACTGCCTCTCTTAAAGGCAAGTGATTAATAGTCAATAAACATCTTAGTTTCAAGCTATAAATTTGTTTTCCAGGAGTGATTCCCCCTTTCCAGGTCTTAATGAAACCTGGGGGTTGTATGTGCTCAGTCTGTCTGAAAACTCATGTCTTTTTCTCCAAGATGACAATTTGTTTTCATTCTTCTAAGGTAAGGGGGTGGAACAAGAACAAAGGTGTATGATTGCAGTCTGATTGAATGGCACTTGTCATGGTTTAACCCCAGCCAGCAACCAAGCCCCACACAGCTGCTCGCTCACTCCCCTCACCAACAGGTTGAGGGAGAGAATCAGAAACGTAAAGGCTAGAAACCCCATGGGTTGAGATAAAGACAGTTTAATAGGGAAAGCAAAAGCCATGCATGCAAGCAAAGCAAAACAAGGAGTTTGCCATGGGCAGGAGGTGTTCAGCACCTCCAGGAGAGCAGGGCCCATCACGCATAACAGTTACTTGGGAAGACAAGTGCCATCACTCCAGATGTCCCCCCTTCCTTCTTCTTCCTCCCACTTAATATACTGAGCATGATGTCATATGGTATGGAATATCCCTTTGGTCAGTTTGGGTCATCTGTCCTGGCTGTGTCTCCTCCCAAGCTCCCATGCATCCCCAACTTCCTTGCCAGTGTGGCAGTATGGGAAGCAGAAAAGGCCTTGGCTCTGTGTGAGCTCTGCTCAGCAACAACACAAACATCTCTACATTGTCAACACTATGTTCAGCACAAATCAAAAATATAACCCAATATTAGCCGCTGTGAAGAAAGTTAATTCTACCCCAGCCCAAACCAGCATACACTACAGTTTTGTTTCTATACTATTTTATTATAAACTTAAGAAAAATATAAATTCCTATAGACTGCAAATTAATTAGGATTTTTCATATTTATACAGACATTTCGAATGTTTTCACAGTATATGGACCAATAAATAAGTACAATATCATTCAATTTTGTATTTGACATTGCTTACCTAAATTTGTCAGGAAAAGTGCAACCTTTTCATACAGCTGTAACAGAGAAGAAACAGCCTCTTAGTTACATGATTAGCTAAAAAAGTATAGAACTGATTTCTAGGTAGAGTAATAGCTCTTATGTGTTAAATCTCACATGCAGATGATGCCTGTAATGTTCTGATAATGACAATAAAACTACATAGTAATAATACAGTAATGATATGATCAGACAAGGAAAAGTAATGTTTTTATAGCTTATGCTCAGCTCTTTTCGTCAACAATATATGGAGAACAAATGCTGTCACTGTTCCTATTTTACATACACAGCAAAAAAGGGTGAGATAATTTTACCAAAACCCACAAAACAGAACAATAGCACAACTGGGATTTTTGTATTACTTACTTATGGAACATTTATCTCACAAAAAGAATCACCCTAAAAGAGCATATTATAGTATGCTGGGATGTTGGGTATTTTGGGCTTTTTGGTTTTGTTTGGGACTTTGCTGGTGCTGAAAGCAAAGAAACTGTGGGGGCAGATTTACTTCAGAGAAAGTCTTTAGTAATCCCAACCACCAGATGCAATTCTTACTCTGAGCCACTGACATTTTTCTAAATCCTGGGTGCTAGTTTCTGCTCTCAGCAGATATGCTCTCAAATTCTCCAGGAGACTGCTAACTTCATAAAGCTGACGAAACTAACTCGGAGGATTTTCATAACCAGTATTTGCAAAGGAGTTTTGAACCTATGAAGTACATCACCAACAACATCAGTATTAGTGTGAATTAATACAATGATTTCCATTTGCTTTCAGTGAGTGTGGAGTCTGTTCCCATTGCTTTGTAAATGTCCTTAACTCTCTGATGCCTGCAGGGATACAAAGCTCCTCATATTTCAGGCTCAAGTACTTACATACCCCTCAAGTGCATCTCAGCAGTGTTTCTTTTCATTTGCAGTTACCCTTATAAGCTCCTGCTTAAATTATGTACAGTTTACAGATCAAACTGCCTGCTTAAGAACTGGAGTCACCCTGAAATCTCTCATCCATGTTAACAATCACTTCTTGCTTAGAATATCTTTCTACTGCCTTTGAAGTAAATGGTTTTGTTTAAAGTAACGAAAACCACAGTTTCTTCTGGGTTTAAAAGCATCTCTTAAGGGCAACTGTAAAAGTGCTAAATGCTTGGGTCATTAATATCCCGATCCCAGCAGGGAGTGTGCTGTTTTACAAACGTTGCTCTGCAGAAAGGGGGATCAAAACTGTATTTTGTTGCTATTTCTACTGCAGTGGTAAGACTGTGTTAGAGATTCTGTTAGCAATGTTTGGATCTAATTATCTGCTAACGCAGTTTATCACTGCTAGTCCCAAGGGGGCTTGTTTAGGATCATATTCTGTTCTCTGTTCATGTTTTCCATGGGCAGTGTCACTGGAATTAACAGGTTTTATTAACCTAGGTAAAGCTAATGATTGTTATCAGGTCAGGCTGCAGGATTATCTGGGAGACATTACACTTGAAGGTCATTTTGTTTTGTCATGATGGATGTGACAGGGTATGTACCAGCGCTCATAGCACTTGGTCTAGAATTTACTTATGGTCTAGACCTTTCCCCTGATGCTTTGAGAGGCTGTCAAGTTGTATCAGAATCACTGGTGGTTTTCCAGGCTTCCTAGCAGTGAATTTTCTACTGCTATACACATATTGGTCCATTCGGGTGGTTTTACTGCATCTTTGCTTGCCCTTTTGAGACTTTTCTTGAGCCACAGTTCATGGAGGATTCAACTACCTGAATTGCTTCTGGATTTTTTTTTGCCCAAAAGAAATCCCACCATTGCCCTTCAGTAAACTGCATTAATCTGTCATGGGAATTGAGGGCTTATGTTCCTAAATCCTTCTTTTGAAAAGCTCCTGCAGTTTCATAGTTTATGTATCTGTTGTTTCCATGAACTATATCAAAATCTAAGGCTGTGGTGTTTACTGAATGGTAATGAGTATAAGAGCTTAAGAAATCCATCTTTGCAGTGCTTCACTCATTTGATGTATTTTAAGAAATAAAGTTTCTCAAAAGGCACCTTCAAGCAACCTTCCATTATTTAAAAAATTTCTCTAAGCTGCAAAACTCTTTGAGAACCAAATAATTTTGTTTGTGCAGTGCTTTTTTGTTGCTGCTTCACTGCATATACAATGACTTATACTGAGAGCTTGAAAGTGGATGTTGTACTGGCATAGATATATATAGTTTTCTTTTTCTTTCTTCTATGCTTTATGTTTGCTCTGGGTAGAGAAAATCACCAAAAGCTGCAGACAACAAACAATAAATCATGAATAATAATAAAGAAGAGAACCCTCAGTACAAATTCAGACAGCCTATAGTCCCACCTAAGGGAAAAAATCAGGAAGTCAACAGTTCTAGATAGACTCTTAGTCACCAATCCAGTCTTGCCTATGCCAAAGGGAGAAATAAAGCCCTATAAGTGAACACTCTTGGATTTTTCTTCCATATAAACAATGAGCTATTAAAATTAATTTTTAGATGATGGAAATGCTTGGGTATTACACAGGAAAGAAAGTAGTTCCAAACCAGCACTTGGAAATGAGCAGGCCTGAAATAAGATCTCATAATTTCCCTAAGAAGTAAGTCAGTATATCTCCTGGAAAAAAAGCCCAACATGATTTTTTTTTTCGCAGAAGATATTTGTTACTGAGTGGGTAGAGATACTCTACTCTGGCTGCAGTACCTGGGTGGTTTGTAGGTGAACTCTCCTCCCCCTTAAAATGCATTCTTATAATGTCAGTTCACAAAAACCTGATAGTGAAAGGCCATACACCTCTTGCCAAGAGCAAATAAATAGAAGACTCATTGCTCTCAGAGCAATACAGAGGAGTACCAGCATCTCGATGGAAGAATGAAACTCATTCCCCATCTAATCCATGCTATGCTGTTTTACTGGGACTATTGCCACATAGAAATTCCATTTTTGTCTTTGTCCCAAGTCTGGTTCCAAATCAGTTCACAAAAATACCTTGACCTCAGCTAGGCCCACTGCATTGCACCCAGACCATGTCTCTGGTGTACCCTGGCAAAGGCCACAGGCAGCTCTAGAACAAGTCATGTCTGCTCAAGCCTTGCCAAATTTTCAGCCCAAGAGTGGTCTCCTGAATATGGACATTGCATCTGTATACACATATCCTCACTGGTAAACTACTGTGAAAACTGAAATTACTGAAACTAGCATAAATAAGAGTTCAGCTTGGTCACTGTATTAAAAAAACCCATCAAAACACAATTAAAAAGAAGAATATTAATGAAATGGACTGAAAACTGCAAATACATAAAAGGAAAAAAAATGAGGCAGAGGATAAACCAGGAGTGTGATCACATATCCCAAAAAAACTTCTAGAACATTCAAACACAGTTTACATAATGTTTTGTGTTTGGAATTGCACTTTACATAAATAGTGAACGATGTCCATAAACAGTAATTTCATGTCTGACTTAGCAAGGCACTCTGTTCCTTGTGAAAAAGGCATTGAAAGTATTCAGTGATCTGCAGACTGACCTATCTCCTGCTCTAATGGCTCAGGTATAAACTATATGTTAATTTACTCACCACATTCAGTAGCATGATGATGCAAAAGTTGATGCACACTGCAGTCCCTGTAGTTGCAACCTGAGAGTTATTCCTGATTAAAGCCCACTTAAAGGCAGCAAAAGTGCTGACAGTCACAACACGGTAAATAACAATGCCAAAAACAGCAGCAATTACCACACAGATCTAAAGGAAGAAAAAAAACAGAGAGAAGAACCTGAAAACTTCCAGCAGAACAGGAGTTAGCTTCTCCCTGAAACTCTGAAAACTAAAATAATGAAGTGAAAGACTCGAAACATGAATCCCTCTAGACTTCAGAGAAAGGTTTCAACCTGATTATTCTTACTATGAAATCCTTTCTATTACTCATAATCAAAAACATCTTTGGAAATATATTAAAATAATTTTTAAACATTATCTTGAAAAGGTTCCTCTTCCTCAGTATTAGTGTGGGAAACAGTGTTGCCAACTCTGGGAATTAGAAATATTCCTTATGTGCATGTCTTGTGATGTGCAAAGGCAAGTCTCAAGCTGATGTCCCAGCTTAATGGTGTCATATTTGGGATGGATTTTGTGCTTTGATGGACTTCACATTTACAGGAAAAAATGTCTTAATTTGTAAGCACTACCATACCAACAACCCTGCCAAGCAACTCTGTTTCTTCCTACAGTTCTGGAAAGTTTCTATCTAGAGAAAACAACAAGTTCAACTGCCCTTGTAATTTCTTCTTGGATGAGACTTTCAGCAAATATACCAGTTACAGTGAGAAAGCCACGCAGCTGAGCCAGGCTGCTAAATCACTTGATGTTCATTATGCAACAGTTGAGCACCACTGTTTTCCCTAGTGACCAATTTATGTCACAGTTTAGCAAGTCACCTAGAGGACAAACAGTTGTGAATTAGCATGGGTGACTCCTCTCATAGACACTTTGACAGAAACTATTAGCCCCTTAAGGGACAAGGAGAGAGAGTTTCTTTGGTAGAAGACATACAATTATTTGCTGAAGATAGGTGTATTCCAAGGTTGTGCACAGATGACTTACACTAATCAAAACTGAAGTATATCTAAGCTAATTGAATGGGCAAAATTACTTTGAAAACACTGAATGCTAATCAAGCCGTTTTAATAATTTCATATTCATTACAAAATTGCTTGACATAATCCCAATGCAGAAGAAAAAGAACAATGTGTGTGAATGTGAAAGATTGTCTCTGGATTCCCTGCAGAGTGTTGAGGGGAAGAAGACACTTTCCTTTTCCTTACCAGGGAGCCACTAACCTGGTTCAAGCTGTGTTAGTAACTGCACTGTGAGAGTTGATGCTGTAAAATTTTGAGAACTGCTCTGACTTGAAGTTTTGGTAAGTGTATATCTCCTCTGCTAAAAACTTGCCTTTTTTGTCCAAGATTGCTTTGGACAATTTTGAAGCCATCAGTTTGTTACAAGTGCTCTGTCCTATTCCCTCCCATCTCATTCAGACACAAAGTTGTTGGGCTAGTTCACTTACCTGGCTCTCCACTTCTCCTGAGGTTGTACATATTTGACACTTTCTAGCCTCCTGGCAAAGCCCTAATAAATTCCATCATGGTCTGAGTTGATATCAGGTGTATTTTCAAGACTAATACTACCACAGTCATTGTCATGTGAATAACAGACCATAATGGCTTCAAGTGAAGTTACAGAATGGGACATTTCAGCAGAAATGCATGCAGCTCTCTGTTAGGAGGGATTTTGCTGTTGCATTTAATTTTGCACTTTGTAAAGTGTAGAAATGCCTCATTTTAGTAAAGGAACACTGGTTTTCCCATTTCAATTGCACTAGGAATATGAACCCTCTTTCCTTATCTCCTCAATACACTGAAAAACTAGGACATATTACCATCATTAAGCACTCTAGGCATCCTAATTAGGTTCTCCGTGAAGTTTACAAAGAACAGCTGCCTCTTCTATGTCATCTTCCCCCATCACTCTGTGCTGTCTACACAGGGAAGGCAACCAGTGAGCTAATTCAGGCAGTAATAGTTGGTGCCTAGCCCCATCACTCTGTGCTGTCTACACAGGAAAGGCAACCAGTGAGCTAATGCAGGCAGTAATAGTTGGTGCCTAAATGTGATAGCATTATTATTTTGGGATGTTTGTCACTACATATAGTGTTACAGGTATAGCCTCGAAGGAAGGACTTAACTATGTGTGAGACTGAGTGAAGGGTGAACTAGTGTAGGACTTCACAGAAACCTGAGTGATTTGCTATGTAGACTCTCAGCCAGCAATAAACATGCTAGAGCTTATTTCACTTTCAAGCAGTCATATCCCATATTTACACACTCAACAGAGATAATGCTATTTTTTCAACTGGTAAACAAATAAGAGTTCTCAAACCATAAAAAATATTCCAGATGCAGAAACGATGAGTCTGCTGCATTTATCTGCAAATGCTTGATAAGGCTCTGGCTTCCCAGATATGGGGTTCATTCGTTCTTTCTTGGAGTATTTGGCTTCAAACTGTGGACGTATTTCCTCCTAAACAACAGACAGAAAATGATCACATACAGCACAGCCAGGAAAGACTCTGTAGGAAACTTCAGATCTTTTATCAGATCAGTGTTATTTGGAATTACATCTTTGAATTCAGTAGCCGACACAGCTACTATAAAAGCTGAGCTAGGTAATCATGTCTCCTTCATGAGAACTAGAATAAATCACTGTACCCATAAAACCGTATTGGAAGTATTTAGTAAAATCCCCAATTAGCTACTCATCTAAACAATGCTCTTTCAGACTATATAGCTGCAAGCCAAATCACTTTCTGGTTGATATCACAGGGTTTTTTTTCAGTCTAACGTTATCCTATTGATACTGGAATTTTACAACAAAGCAAAAAGAACAAAAACAACCTCCTTTTTCCAAACCAAATTGCTGTTTGTTAGGTATTTGGCTACCTTCCCATTACCAACAAAATTTTCTCAGCATTTGAAAAGGGAGCCATGCCATCTAATGCTGTGCATTTTATTCCTAACTTGGCCAACATTATTAGCAGGACCAACTTTCAGCAGCAGAAATGCCAAGTCTTGCTTTGACACAAACACCATTTTCTGAAATGAAGCCTGGGGATTTCTTCTAGAGAGACTTGGTTACATCTGTTTACAGCATTGTCAGAAGACAGTGTTCAACCTTGGTGCACGTATCACCTCATGGTTTTCAGCTGCAGTACAGCTACCCCATTGCCTGTGAGCACTACCCCACATGTCCTGTGCCACCTCATCCAAGTCAGACATCCAGTATGGTCTCAGAGATGAGAGAGAGCTCCAGGCTGTGAGGATGGACTCTCACAGCTGCTGGCAAACCATATACTTTAGATCAGTATTTATAGTACTCTGCTGTATACTGGAGAACTGGTCCATGGTACAGCTGGTTACAAGGGAACAGACAAGAACCCAGCTTGCAAATTTCAGTCACTTCCAACCCTTCAACTGCATTTAATTGAACTCTGGCTGACCAAAAGTTTTAAACAGCCAGTCCTTAAATGACTGCATTGAATAGGTGAATATTAACTGCTTACACAAGTCTTTACAATGTGAATAAAACAAGATATCCTAAAAGTCTACATCATTTTTATAAAATTCCCCAAGAGAGGGGAAAAAAAAAGAAGTAATGTCTCACTCTCCTTCTCCCAAGTTTTGAAGACACTTTCTCAATACAGTTAATTTCCAAATTCCTGCAGTAACCTGGTAACATTCTATAAAAACAAGCTGAGGCCTGCATGCCTGTATGCAATAGAGGTGTAACTAACTGTGTGCTTGAGGGAACTAGCCCTACATTAGCTATACACAAAAGCTAAGCATGTTTCTGTGGAGGCAGAGTAACACCTTGTTCTTATTCTATCTTGCTCAAGCTGTTCCTGCCATATCAGGGCCACAGGCAACTGAGCTGACGAGAATCCAGCAAAAGGAACAATGTAAGTAGTATTCCTGTGTGCACAGGGACATGCAAAAGGACAGAATGTGACAGCATTGGAGCAGAGTGCTTGAGAATTGCACTCTAGATTGTGCAAGGGCTCTGCCAGCTTACTTACTGAGTCATAGACAAGAAGCCCTGACTTCTTTGCAATTTTCTCTGAGCCAAGGTTTGATTATCTTTTACAATCTGCACTACAGTGAAGTCCTTATCATATGTTCTACAATCTCCAGTCAATTCAGATAAAGCAGATGCTATTTTTATAGATATTCACCACAAAAAAACCTGAAACTCTGCCATGAACCTTTGTACCTGTTTAATGACACTCAGCAATACTTGGGACTGGAAGTGAACAGCAGTGCAACTGGCTGAGGGTAATGATACAAAGAAGGTGACATTGAAGAAGCAACACAAGCCACATTTCATCTGGGAGTGCCAGGAACTGTGTGCAATTGGTTTCTTGTGGCATGCCCACCCAAGACCTAGTTACTCTCTGTGTCTCCCACCTAGCACCTGATTGACAAGAAAAGGAAATCCAGATATGCAAGGCTGAAAGAGCCAGAACGCATTCAGTCCATGTCCCCAGGCCAAGGGACAGGGACTCTCCTGGGGCTGCTGGATGCCTTCCTTTGGTGAAAAATCTAAAGTAGAGAGGAAGTCACAAGGTTGCATATTTGAATAAGTTTAATTCTCCTTTCCATCATCTTCATTGTTTAATTTCTTTGCATTTAGAAAAGTGCTAACAAAGTGATAGGAAGCCTTAGAAATGTTTATTTCCAGTCTATTATTGGTAGGAATTAATAAATTTCCCTCTGTACCAAACCCTCATTTTTCAATTTGACAATAAAAATTAAAGCCAGCAAAAGCTAGACACATAACGTTAATAAAAATAACAATTTCATTATCAAATGCTTGTGATTTAAAATGGTAATTAGAACTCTTTAATTGATTTCTTTGAAATAACTAATAAAAGCAATCTTGTCTAGTGATTTTGTCTAGTGATAACTGAATGGAATGTAGAGAGGAAATTTAATTACCAGTGATTTTATTAGAAAGTAGTACTTTTAGGAGTAAAATTTGCACCTTATGGAGATAAAATTCTCACTGATGTACATCTGCATGACCAAACTCCACAGGATGTGCCTTTTTCAATCTACATAAAACAGACTGTTGTCCTTCCTTCCCACTTCTCAAATATGGAACATTCCAATTCTTTACTCACAGGAGAAACCATGCTGATTTCTGGAGTATCAAATATGGATTTATGTGCACTGCCTTAGACCAGATCTTTTTGCTCTCTAAATTTCTTTGTGAAACACTTCTTTTTTTTTTTTTTTTTTTATCAAGAGGATTCTAATCCTTCAACAGGTGAATTACTGAAGTAATCCTATCCTTCCTAGACCACTATTGTGGTCTATAGCCCAGATGTAGAAAAAGGACTTGTAGATTGAAAATCTGAGTCTTGATCACTGGGAAAATTATAGCATTCCCAGAATTGAGTCTCCTTACAAAGCCTGTGATTTGCAGGTCATCCTGCTTGCAGCTGAAGGTACTGGCAAAGTGAAGAGGCGGACTTTGAACCACAGAGCAGGGAAATTATCTCAACACATTTTCACCTGGGACACCTGCTTCTAAACTGTGACTGTCTCAGGGGCAAAGTCCTTCAAAGACCACAGTGCCAATGGAAAAATACAGCATTAGATACTCAAGAAGAGTAGGCAGTAGTGCATAAAATTGACCCTGAACTAAGGACATGCTTGAGTCATGCAGCAAGTACGGGCAATGGCAGCTGTAGTATCTTCAGAGAAGACAACTCTGAGAGGGAATGAGCTCCTACTCTTGGGATCCCACTGAACGCTGGACAAAAGAGGAAGGGATGCCTCAAATGATGTTCTGATGATTGGTCACACAAATCTTTGAGAAGCAGCCAGTTGAGTTCCTATTAGTGTCTTTAGCCTCTAACTTGAGAGAGAAAGGTACCATCTGGCACACTGCTTCTGGAAAGACTTCTACCTCCTGCTGTAGAGACTTATAGAATGCCCTCTAGAACTGTACGGAGGAACAATGAATAGCTCTGGAGCAGGTACAGTCACCACTAACCCAGGGCACCTGATGGAGGTCTTGTTGATAGATCTTACTGGATAAAGACTGGTATGAGA
>NW_008670766.1:35758-35977 GCF_000695815.1 Acanthisitta chloris | reverse complement strand
GAAGCAGGAATCCTTTGAAAACTACCAACACGCATATGTCATCCTACAGGCCAAATTGAAATAATCTGCCAGAGAAAAATAAGCATCTCTTATTTAAAAAAAAAAAAAGTGTTATTTGATAGATATCATAAAATATACACATCACATTTTTACAAAGAGTTTCAAATATCAGAAACTCAGACTTTTTATGACTGGGGGAGGAAAATCCTAGCAACTGTA
>NW_008670766.1:32148-35699 GCF_000695815.1 Acanthisitta chloris | reverse complement strand
GTAATACTCTTCTAAAAAAGTTCAGGTAGCAGAGAGTGAATCATGGGAATGCTTTCCTGCAGGCTCTCTAGAGGACATGCACTTTCCGTAGTAGCATCAAGGTTGTAAGTGGAATTCGGGCATGTGCATAAAGAGAAGAGTGAAACAGAATGGTAAGTCCTGAACAGGCTTGAAACTGTTGCGCTCGCATCTAAGGAAAAGACTCCTCCAAACATTACCATAGCAGCCAGAAATCACTTAGTAGCATTACATGGAAAGGCAATTAAAAAGAAGTAAAAAAAAAAAAGGTAAAAATATCACAAAGCATCACTTAAGGACAACCTTACCAGGAAATTCAATATTTGTAAATGAACTGATCATAGAAGATTCACGTGGATGGCTTTATAGATCAGCATAATCCCAAATCCAGGTAGGTTAAATGGTGAAAGATGAAGATATATAACATCCCAAACTACAAACATCTGCAAGACCAGGCTTCCTGGGAAAAACATAAAAAGGGTCTCATACTGTACTATTGTATTTTGTTAGTTTAAAGGCTCCTTCTCATTCCGGGGACATGGACTGAGCTATAATCATCACTTGGAAATTGCAATTTGGTACAGCTGTCTTTTGCCTTAGCTGTCAGCAGCAGTGGTGGCATTTTTTTTGCAAATAGCCATGAGAGGACATGATCCCTGCAGGTCAATCCTGACCACAATTTGAGCCTCAGGCAGGACTATCTCCGTGTGGTCTCTGTGACTTGCCGGCGTTGGCAAGAGCAGGCTGAGAATCTCAGGAGAGTTGAATCAGTATTTGAGTATTTCCTAAGTATGTGACAATTATCCTGAGGTATCACCAAGAACTGACTGCATACGTGCGCAAATAATGATGTGACCGTTGCTATAAAGAAATCAATTTCCAGTGTGTGTATGTTATTTCATGTTATATTCTTGGATTATTTTCTTAGTCATTAAGAGTTGAAAAAACCCCCAATCCTACCAGCAAATGAGCAATTGTACCATTTCATGGCCTCATTGAACTACACTGCCTCATAGAGACAAAAATCCCATAACTCAGATGTCTCTCTCTCTCTGCTGGCAAGATTAATACAAAAGAAATTATTCCACAAAGCAGTAATATAGAAGTTCAACTGCATTGACACCACTACAGCAGCCTCTTACTATCTCTCCAAGAGTTTCCAGACAGTCATACAGAGGAAGGAGACTTTGTGGACACCTGTATGTCCAAAATCCCACTCAAGGAGCACTTCTGCCGTACTCACTGAATCTTGCTTTTCTATTGCAAAATAAAACCTTCCAGTTCCACTTAAACCTCAGTTCTCACTCACAAAAGCATGTTGTTTCTTTCTGGTAAACACCACAGGAAAAGGTTAAGTCTATTTTTCACTCTTTAGTTTCCTCCCTAAGGGCATTTCCTCTACTAACACAGGAATGAATTAAGCCCTTTGCATTGGTTCATCTCCCTCTCACCCTCCACAGCACTTATGTAACCATCACCTGAATGTTCAGAAGCTGGTACAAACTTCAAAAGGCTTTCTCTCCATCACTACTCTTAGTTACTATCTAAAAGAATAAATAAAAGCTCATTTGCCAAAATTCATGGTACCCTGGGCTGTCAAGAATTTCCTTGGATTAAACAGCAAAATTTGTTAGCTTCTAAAACAAAAATACATTTCCCCCAAAGTGTGTTTTCCCCCTGAAATCTCTCAAACTAATTTAGAATTACAAAGGTATAGAAAGGGGACAGTTTTGCCTAGAGAAAGTTTCTTCACATTCCAGAGGAAACATCTGAGGAGAAAAATGCTTGTTTCAGAGTTTACAAAGATTTGAAAATGAACTGAAAATAAATCCAAAATAAAACCATACATTTTAAACCAAATCTTTTTGTATTAGAAATGGAGTACTTTTTTTATACAAACCTCTTCTTCTTCCCAGTCTATCAAGTCCCAGTCATAAGCAATTACTGCTCGCCTTCTTTTCCAAAACTCCAGGAAAACAGTAGCTGGAGCAAGTAGAAAAAAGATACAAAATTGTTTTTAAATCAAGAAAATGTTAATGACTATCACAGAACTGTTGAAAGAAGCCGTTACATTATTTTCATTTCTTTGCATAAATGAGTTACTTTGAAAAGCAAATCATGCTGATGATCAAAACTACTTTCAAAAAGCATTGCTTTCTAAGGATTAGTTTGCTTGCTTCAAGTATGATTGAGGCTTTAGAGATTTCATTTAGAGCTAAATGAGAATGTTTAATTTCTAACCAACCAAGGGAAGGCTCTCAAAGAATAAAACTGTTCCTGTGAGTCATCACAACTAGATATAGCAGATTTCTGATGAAGCTAAAGGTTTCTTGGGGCTATTGTAGATAAAGCAATAACTTTCCTTCTTTGAAGACCATTTACAATACACAGAAATTAGAACCCAGAGGAAGCACATTCCAGAGCATGTGCAAATCTGTAGAATACTGCTGAGGTAACTGGAACTTCTGTTTTACACCTTTCTAATCCAGACCCTTTTTTTCACACTACATGAGCTCACATATGTTGTGTGGCAAACATCGCCCTGTACAGTCCTTACTGATAGAGTTCAAGATAGAGTAAAAGAATCTCAGAATCATTAAGATTGGAAAAGACCTCTGAGATCATCTACTCCAGCCTATGACCTAACACCACCAAGTCAACTAGACCATGGTACTAAGTGCCTTGGCATGTCTTTCCTTAGGCACCCCCAAGGATGGTGACTCCACCACCATCCTGGGCAGCTGGTTCCAATGTCTAATCAACCTCTGTGTCAAGAAATTCTTCTTCATGTCCAACTTGTGACCAGGTTATGGTGCAATCCTTGCAGGAAGGGGATCTCCATGGTACCCTGTATTAACCACATAGCAGCTGTCAACCAAGAGAGATGAGTAGATATCTTGCTGTTGAACCAGAAACTCTGACAAAATCACTGTCCTCAGATAAGCTTGGTTCATTATAGTCTAATTGTAACACTAACACACACATCTATCCCAAAGTTACCTGTCTCCAAGATATGACCACACCTCATGGAGCATGCACTTTATATTTTAATGACTATATCTTTTAGAGCTAAGTGAATTTTACACCAATCAGTAACAAAGGTATGTATGACTAGAGTCAGTCAAGCTCCACCTAAATGTAAAGAAATAGTACAAAAGCTAAGAATGAGGAAAAACTAGGTAAGAATCCATTGTAATTTCTGGGATTGGTCAACAGGCTGAACCTGTCTCCTCCCCCATAGGGTGGCTGGTTGGGTAAGAACCAAATAATCATCATTGCTGAATAATCATCTTCAGCTAACTTTCATTGGTGATTGCAGCTTGTTTGTAGATTGCTTTGAATAGGTTTTTGCAGTCAGGTACTATCACCGTCAAATCTTTGAACCTTAATCTGTCATGATTTTCTATTATCAGTGTTTGTATTAATAGAGGGTTATCCCCTAAACTCTTAGTGTGAGTCCTTCAAGGGTGCTAGCAGTTACCAGCAGCAGGTAACATACTCGACTAAAAGTCTGGAGACTCAGGAGGGGATCT
>NW_008670766.1:28800-32104 GCF_000695815.1 Acanthisitta chloris | reverse complement strand
CGCTCTCTGATCCAGTAGGCTGCTCAGCGGAGAGTCCCCAAACAGGGTGTTGACAGACTGATCAGGCACCAGGGTCTCAGCTTTTCTGGAGCACTGACAGACCAATTGAACAGGAAGTATTTGAGGAAATCCTCCCTTTCACATGACAATTATGCTTCCATTTTGTGATGGAAAGAACAACCAAGGAAACAGTAATAAAATATGCTTATAATCTGAAGATTAATGCTGAATCTGTTTATAGTTACCATCTTTTTAAAAATTTATTTTGTGAAAAGAATGTAGAAGATGCCTAAAAGCTAACACAAATAAAGACTGGCTTCCTCTCCTGCTGTGAAGCTTTGCTCTTTCCTTTATTGCTCACTGAAAAGCAGCAGGCTGATAACCACAGAGAACATAAACCTCTTTGTTCATGAGCTAGCACAGTATCAGCTGTAACAGTGTCACAATAGTCTGGCAATATGTTCCATATCCAGTCCTAAAAGCATCTCCTTAATGGTCCATCTGCCCTGCTGCAGCATATTGATAAAAACGTGACATGATACTAAGCACAGGCATCAGTGAGGAAAATGAAATTTGCCAGTAAGAACTACATTTTATTGTATTAGACAATGCAGCTAAGATATGCTTAGAAAATTATCACTGCAAGAGGATAAGGTAAGGCATCAAAAGCATGTTTAAGGAGGCAGCTATTTGGTTTAAAGGCATTTTCATATACCATGTCATTCTTTTTCCAAAAGCTGAAGTTCTGTTACACCAGCTAACCAGTTGCTTTGATTTAATCTAAAGAAGAGAGTCATGAGCCTGATGTTTCTATAACTTTTTGTAATAATAATTGCAGTATGATTGGTTGCAATCAGCAAAACTAGTACTTACTGCTGGCTGAACCACCACATCGTTCATTCCTTGATTTTTTTTGGAGTGAAGCTCCTTCTCTTCTATCAGCTCATAGTAAATTATTTTGTACAGGCTAAACATGTAGCTCTGCACTTTTTGAAGACCTGGGAGAAACAAGCCTGATTGATTACTGTCACTGTTTCCATTCCAAAAGCAGCTGGTAGCAGGACTCCAGTGGGCGGATGAGTTTCTGATATGTCTATGCTGAACAATACTTTTTTCTCGTTTTTCATACACCTGGAATAAGGAATCTATACATATTATATTTATCATATTTAGCACCTGTCAGAGTAAGTATGTGCAGTTCCTGAAGCTTCTTTAGAATTCTATTTTCTAATCATTAGGTAGCAAATAGGATGAGCTGTACAGTGCTGCTTTAGCTTTCACTGTGCTACACTTTTCTACCCTTATCCAGGTCAGTATACAGTTTTCCCTTGCTAGATATTTTAAAGTGTGCTATAAATAACCATCTTTGATTGATTCACTGTGCAGCTGAGGTCTTCTAAAAAGTACTGCTTTTTGAAATTTCTCTGCTTCTTTTCTAGTCAAGTAATTACTAATACCCTATACACACTTCAGCATTCTTCTCTGCCTTTGACACTCAATAGGACAGTTATACTTATCTTTCTCCTGTTTTCCAATTGGTATGTTTAAACCAGATGCTGAGAATTCTCAAAAAAATCCTGCTTGGAATTTTGAATTTCTTATGGGCCTTAACTCCCAGATCTTCTGCTAGATTTTTCTATATTATACTTGTCCTACTTCAGAGCTCGACCTTGCAGCTGAGTCCTCAATATCCACTTGTACAAACAGCTGTTTTAACATAATTTCCTCAGATGCTTTTGTAACAAGTTGTGATCTTATCTAGGCATGCAAATGGTCTCTTGCAGCAAATAGTTTTATCCTGACCTTCTCTCAGAAATCCTTTTTCTGTTGTATTTCAGAACACCATTTAATACCTCCATCCTGAATCCCAGAATATATTCTATATACTAGGAGTGTCCTTAAATTCTAGCTCCTCAGAGAGCAGATAAATGGGAATGCTTTATGCTAGAGGCAAGGTTTGTAGGAAATCAGTATCTTTTATTAGACTAACTGATACATTTAGAAAAAAATATTTTATGTTGGCTTTTTTTATTGCTTGAAAAAAGTGTTAAATTCTTCATGCCAGGCCCTTTTTCCCCTCCCAATTTTTGTCTTTCAGCAAGTGTTCTAAAATTACTTCCTTTATCAGAGGAAAGATGCTTCTAGGGAGACAAGAAGAAATTTCAAAAAGGATTTTTCTTGTGTCTCTTGGTCCCCCAAAGATATGCAGAGACAGGAAAACTACCACCAGCACACCTTGTCCCTAGCAATGCATTAGAAAGGATAAAGAGCTGGACTTTCCTCTTGGGCAGTTTTGGAACTTTGATACTGAGCCTCAGGAAACATTAAGACAGTAACATTTTGCAATAGGTTTCCCCAGCACTCAGCTGGGAAAGCAAAAGCTATGATTCCATCTGGTTTTACAGAAACTTGCTGGGAGTCAACTGAGTACGAATTTCCCTCGATTTTTTTTTAATGAGAATTAATTTTTAATTTTAAATGCCACCATTTATTTTGAGTTAACATCTTCCTCTCATTTTCTGTCTTTGGTAAGAATCTAATTCGGAGAGGAGTTTTTCCTAGAAATGGGACCTACCTTTTCATCAAGGCCAACATATCTCAAGGCATTCATAAAGGACAAAGTGTAGGTGTTTCCCTCTAGCACATAAACACAAAATATGCTATTGCTCTCCTCTTTTTGAAATCTCTGAACATCTGGAAAATATCATCAAGACTAGAGATTCATGAAAGAAAAAAATTATTTTCCAGCTTCTGAGATGATGACATTTTAGTGAGTATCAATAACAATCTGTTCACCAATAAAAAACCCCCAGAAAACTAAGAGTGTTTATAGGGAGTTTTTCCCATAAACCACTGAGATATATAGCTTCAATCTGTTTGAAAGGGTTTTTCCTTTCAACAGAAGCTTCAAGACAGAAAAGCTTATAAAAACTACCAATGAATTCCTTAAGTGTACTGAATGGAGTCTACCTCTTGTCCTTTGCTACAACAGTTTAAAATGACAGTAGTCTTAAGTAGTATGGCTTTCAGGTATACCTCAGTAAATATCTTATTTTTTTCGTATTACTTTTACTCTTTTATAGAACTTTGCTTACACTGGGCAGAAATTAAATAAGTGAGGTGGTGGGTAAATAAATTTTTTGAAGAAAAATATGTTTCTATTCTAATACCTCCTGGTGCACTTGACAGTTCCAACCTTACTTTGCTGGAACACACTTGTCCTGCAATGAAGCATTATAAAAGATGGGTCCCTGTGCTTCAGAGTCCTACAGTCAGGCTCATTGCTGCTCCACAAATCAAGCAG
>NW_008670766.1:23943-28769 GCF_000695815.1 Acanthisitta chloris | reverse complement strand
CCCAGCAGTTTGCTCATCATTGGAGAAGCATTTTATTTCTTTTTAAAATGTGAGCAAACCACTTTGTCCATCAATTAAAACTGTCTTTAATTTTGAAACCCCCAAGAAAATAGCTGAGGCTTCTCTCTCAAGATGGGAGGTCACTAATGGATCTAATGACAGTGAAGATGATAATAATAAGAGTGTCTACATTCAAGCTACAGAGGTAATACAGTTTTAGCTGACTTTTTTTTTTTGCTTTCATTCTCTTTTTATGAAAGCACTGCCATCATTATTTTATATATTAATATCTGTCAAACTGGATCATCTAGAATGCCAAACTTTTCACAGCCAATATTTCATGCACTTGCCAGTTGTTTCATGCTGACAGAAAAAACATTTCCACAATCAAACTGCTATTATTGTTTCTTCTCTTCCCCTATGATTTACAGTCAATGCCAGCAGCTGCCAATAGGCCTACTGCAGACTGAAAATCCATTTAACACAGGCAGTAAGCCAGCTTCTAAATACAGAACCAGAAAATCCCTGGGAAGTGTGACTTTCCATATTCTAATGCTGCTTTAGCTCTATGTGCATGGAAAATATCTCCACAATCTCACTGCTGTCTTTGCAAAGTCTTCTTTGAGAAACTACAGTTTGGGTGGAGCCATAGGATGGCCCCATTCCCCAAACCATACCCTATGCTCACATCTCTTTCCTGTTGCTGCCCCTACCTCCCCCTTCATGGCAAACTCAAAAGCACAGTGTAAGCCAACAAAAGCGGTGGGGAATGCTCTCACACCAGCTGGTGTCCTTCTCCAGTAGCTAAATCATCCAGAGGGCAACTTTTATTATACTTTTTTCTTATCCTGCTGTGGACTTAGGTGCTGGAGATCCATGGATGGGCAGTGCATTTCCAAGTCCTGGCACACTGATGTGCAGACATCCCCCAAGGGAATTAGGTCTGGGAGTCTGACAGTAATGCTGAAGGGTGGGGAGGAAGGAAAGGCTAGCCAGAGTGAGATGCAGCTCCTGTCAACCAGAAATAGGAAAGACAGAGGACCTACAATATTTTGTAGGCAGGCATATCACTCTCCTCAGTCTTCTCAAAGGCAGTGACCACAAGGCAGGACCAGGCATGGTTACCTGAGTGAGGGATTCCCCTTACCTAGAGCTACTTTTCCTACAGCCCTGGGTCTGGGCAGTGCTAAGGCACAGATGCCATGCTGTGAGCACAGCTATTTTCTGAAAGCAATGTTATGGTTAAGGAGGAACAAAAGCATTCGTGAAAAAGCTGCACTCCAAAGATTTACCAGAGATAGGAACAGTGACATAAAGGTACAATAGTGTTAACCCATCAGTTTTCCTAGCTGAGATGGAAGTCCCTGCCTCTAAACTGTCTTGGAAATTCAGTGAACACATGCAGAAAGAGTTTAGAAAAGCTGAGTAAACATCAAAAAAAAAAGTAAATCTTTAAGGCTTCGAAATTTTTGGTGAATCTCAGCTCTGCTGTAGCTTGAAAATAAAGCTGAAATATCAAGCAGAAACATAAATCTGTATGATCTGTGGATTTTTTCCTAGATGTAGTTTGTGATATTTTAATATTGTCAGTATTACTTGAAACGACATGAACAGGCCTGGTTGGTATGTGACCTCATTTAATTAGTTAACTAAGACAAAGCCAGAGTTTTTGAGGAAGGCTGAGACAGCAGGCTAATCTATGTTGTCCTGATGGTTCTGATGTTATCCCCTGGGTATTTATTGTGGTTCAGTAAAGAGACTTGCAGTTTAAAATGGAGATTATAAGAATTACTTGGACACCTTTCCAAAGTGGTCGGAAATGTTTAAGAGGAGAACAATGACTAAATCAGGACAGCTCAAGCTCCTGGAGCTGTGATGTGAATGCCATTTTTGAGTCACTTCACTGAGCCATTTTCTAAAGTTGTTAACCTTCTCTCAGAATGGCATGGTATGAGATAAGAGCCTGGGCATGCTTAGGGCACATTTGAAACACTTTTTGTGCAGCCAAAAATTACTGTTTCCTCTTGCCTTCAATTCTGCTTACATGACCATAGCAGGAAAAATAGTTGAGCCAGAAATAGAACTGTTTTATGGGCAAAATTCAGCCTCCATGGCAACAGTTAGACCTCTCTCAGATCAATTTGCCATTCAATGAAATCTTCCATTTATTTCATCTGAGTTTTGCTTTAATTGCAACCAGCTTACTAGGTGGGGAAGCAATACATTACTTCATTTTAATACTGACAGTAAACTGAGCTGCCCTAGGCTAAGAGAAGCCCTGGAGAAAAGGCCTCAGTACCTATGGATTTAAAAACAACTAGATGAGCTCCACCATGTAATTTATATATGTAATCTGCATAGACACTACATACTGCATTCATGTTTTTATTTTACTTAAAATTATTATCACATTAGAACCTGATTCAACCACTTTCATTTTCCTTTTGTAGAAACAGAAGAGACTCAAGCATATATGGTGCTTCTCAGTGTCTGAAAAAAGTGTACTAGAAAATAAAAAGGCCTATGTTGCATCACAATCTTTAAGAAAAAGATGGTGCTATTACTTAATATCAGAAGAATAACTTACCCCACACTGCCATGAAAACAGCAAAAAAGACAGTAGCTCCATTGTCAAAAAGGTGGGTTACCTGAGGGATATATTAATAGTATGATCAATTTGTGATATTAAACCTTTATTTTCTGTTTTCACTCAACAAAATTACTGTGATCCTGAGTGTAGCTGGCCTGACAATCCTTAGGATCCTTCCCTTGACATGTGAAATGCATCTGTCAATGGACAGAACTATTTGCCAGCCTGGTCTGGGACTGACCCCTACCAACACCAGGTGTGAGCATCATTGCAGACCCAAAACATTAATTTTATGGAGACAAGTACAGAAGATGGATCAGAAGGTAAAGGCTGATGCCAATGACACCATAGCACATGCATCTAGGACATGACCTCTGAGACTGCTAACTCTCCAAGTGCAAATTGCATTCAAGTGTTTTACAGCCCAAACGAGGTATTGGTGAAAGACAATGTTAATGTTGGCTGAACTTGATCTGTCCTTTCAAGATTTTATCTACCCAAGCTCACTGAAAACAAGGGCAAAATGAATGCTTTTACCACAAAAGCATTTCTATCTGCATAGCCTCAAACATACCTTGGCATAAATGCAGCTGTCTGATAACCTCATGAAGGGGCAGTATTTATCACATATAGGACACATTATGATATCTGTAGCTTGGCAGACTTCTTTACTGTAAAAATAGAAGAGGCAAAAATTAATAGCTTGATGCACAACAATCTGTCTTAAAATGGATTGGTGGGTTTTGCTAATGTTCAGCTACTTATTGAACAAAACTGGTCTGTAACTGAAGCTAAGATGTTCATAACTGCACGTGTATAATTACTATTGTTGACTGTCTAAGACTTCAGAGTTAAAGTCATAAGTGCAGAGTACAGTTCTTTAGGGACAGCTGAGCTGTATCTCTTTATCATTTCCAGCTTCTCCTTGAGTCAGAGTGACCTTTGGGAGGAGGAGGGTGAGGATGACTGCAGATAAAGTTCAGTCTGACTTATTCTTGTGACTTGTCTAAAGTGTGCAAGGGGTTTCTTCATCTGAGGAATGCCTCCCTGTGGTGGATCTTTGAGAAAGGCCTTAAAGAGAGTGGAAATTCCCCACTCTTCTGCTTGCCCATTAAAAGAACAATGAAGAGCCCTACCTTTTCCCTACTTCAAGCTGAGTTGCCAGCACCATCAGCAACTGGAATTGGGCAAGAAGCATTTTATCTTTTCCCAGTTTAAGAGCATAAAACATGGGAAGCTTCATAATGGGTACCTTATGAGAACCAAGCAGTGTCTTCCTGACTGTTCATTCAACAGTTCAAAATAAAATAATGAACAATTCATAGGAAGATCTCTTAAATTATTCATAATAACCCACAGCTGTAATTTCCTTATAAAAGTTCCCACGTTACCTGACTTGGCAGTGGTTCAAAGTGGTGACTCCATACAAAAAGACAAACAATCCAATGAAGGCAGCTGGGAAGAGCATCCCTGTGTACCAGCCTAACCAGGCAAAGTACAGCCCAATTTTCTCACCAAAGTACCGTCTGTTTTAAAACATAATACAGCAAAGTTACCTGCTAATTAGAATAAATCTGCTTAATCTTGCTCATTAACAGAAAATAAGCATTTCTATCACATCTGAAGAGCAGATTAGAGAGCAGAGTCAGAATTTCCTGAAGAAAAAGCCTTCAACTAGGCTTCTAATCACACTGAGGGACCTGCCTCATGAATGAACTTAAAGAATGAATTTAAAAATTCACTAACCATACTTACAGTTAGATGAGTGGAGACCTCAGAAAGGAACCACTGAGTTACTTTTCTAAAGCTAGTTCTTTGTATTTGGGAATTTGATGGATTGCTTTGCCTTTTGGCTGCATAAATGTACTGCCTAGATAATTGCATTGAAATCAGCTTCATCCCTAAAACTGGTATAACAGCAAAAATTATTTGAGCCCAAATTATTTCTAAGAAATTAATTAACCAGAGTTTCTTCTCCGATAGAGTTTATTTCCTTTTGATTATTTCTTTTCTTAGCTCAGTTCCTGGAAAACCAATTTCATGATTCTACCACAGGTGGAAAGTGAAGTGCAAGGTCCATCATTTGCATTGATTTGAGGAAAGTAGTCTGAATAGAACCTAATTTATTAGACATATTGCTCAAAAACTAGCAGAAAAGTGCTCGGAAAGCTCTTTTTTGCTGCCTATTCATTAGCATTTTTCATCCTCCCAAAACACAGCCAAACCTTTATTTATG
>NW_008670766.1:22383-23903 GCF_000695815.1 Acanthisitta chloris | reverse complement strand
AACTCATCAGCGTAGGAGCAGGCTTACGTGTTATCCTGTATCTGATGTGTTGTGCACATTGGCTGATGATCAGATTAGGATGCTTTGCAAATCAATATATAATTATCATGATTACAATGAAGATTTTAGGGGATTATTTTCAAGATTAGTTTTAAAGACTGAGGCAAGATGATATTCTTGTGTTTCAGAGAATTTGCAGACAACGTAAACTTGCATATCCACCGAATTTGAAAATAGCTGCTGCTGAAAACCCTCTTCTATGCTAATGATTGAACTTCTGTATTCAGAGAAAGAATGCAGTCAGCCAGCTGCTGCCTCCTCTGTGCTACCATAAAACATCTTTGGTCAAACTTTCACAGTAAGATGTGAAGGACCTATGACAGTCTCTAGGGCTGGATGCACTGGAGAAGAGGACACTTGGTCTGGGCTGCACAAAATTATAAGCTTTCAAATGGATATTAAAAATTTCCAGTATGAGCAATATCTGGGCAGAGCTCACACTCTGCTGAATGACACAGACCTACCTGCAGTGACTATTTTCATTTGAGTTTATCACCTCTGTATAAGGAGCAAAATCTTGTCATGTTGTTTTTATTCTTTCTCACAACAGAGACTCAAATTTACAGGCTGAAGAGATGGCAAACTAACAAAAACATGCTTAGTTCTGACAAGGGCAGCTGGTCTGACTGTAAAAAAGCACACTGGAAGCAGCTTTTTGAGCTCTAACTTAAGAGTGTTAGTGAACCTTTTGGCCTAATTATTTTCCTGACACCTAGGGTGTCAAGCTGTGCCTGTTCCTCTGAAAAGGCAAACTCACATTTTAAGCTTACTTCCACTGAATATTTATGACCTATTTTTCTCCATGTACAAAGTTCAAAGTAATGAAGTAAACCTAACCTTCATCCAGCTTTGCTTTTTTTTTTCATTCCATACATTCAAGGATGAATACTTCCTCATTCCAGCCCCCTAGCTGACAAGCATTCATGACACAATTCATCTCCTATCCTGTTGAGCCCTTCCATCTAATGGTGCAAATCATAGTATTCTTTTTGATCTAGAGATCAAACAGCTTCATCCTAGATGAAGACCCAAGCAAGGTTCAGTGTGTGCATAGAGAAGAATAACTTTGATGGGGAGCAGTCCATCTCTGCAAAGTAAGGAAAAGGCATCTGAGGCCATTTGCGAGCCTGGTTTTGAAAACAAGTGATGCATGTTGACATTACTTTGATATGTACTGGTTTAAATATGGACAAAACCTCAATATTCCACTATTGCCCTCTGCAACACAGCTGGTATTCCACAGGCTGTAATACTGTAATCTGCATCAAAATCAAGTTAATATTTGATTTCTTCTAGCCCTGTAGTTAGCATACTTTTAGTCTCTGCTCAGATACCACTAGGTTAAGTGCTATAGAAACAATGTCAGTAAGGTCTTTGGAAACCTTCTAGGTGTCATATTCAGAGCAGTTCTACCTTTATTCCAATATGCCGTTTGGGTAGTCAGGACCTATCATGACCCT
>NW_008670766.1:19660-22359 GCF_000695815.1 Acanthisitta chloris | reverse complement strand
TCTTTCCCTTCAGTTTGCCCCAAATACTTGCATGAAGAGCAAGCTCTTTGTTTCTTCTCTGTCACTATATAAAGAACAGAAATTTCATATAGCTTTCCACAGTGATGGCAGTTCTCCCTGAGCCAGAATGTACATGAAGAATTCCAGAGATTTTTTCTAGAGTGCATCACTCTGCATTACTTATACCTGAATTTCACCTGCCAACACTCTGCTCATTGAAGGCCTCTTTGAATTTTTTCATCATTGATAACATTTGAATTTTTGTTAGCTTTGCTAATTTATTACTGTCTGATTTTTCAGAATATTAATAAAGATAGAAAAAGATTGAGTCTTTGATGGTTCTCCCACAGAAATGTTTTTCTAACTAATCTAAAAAGCAGAGATGTAAAAAACCCCAAGCACCTCCTATCCTTATATATGCTGCACCATTAGAATATTAAGAAAAACATAATTTCAAATTGTCAATTGTGTGTTAGCCTGTGTACTACCTTAATGATGAACCGTCTGTCCCCTCAGCCCATTCCAATGGTAGGACTATGATTTAGCTGGGCCAAGATTTCAACCTCAGTATTTATCAATAAAGTACAGTTTTGAAAAGTATTAAGCTACAGAGTCTAATTTCAGACCTATGCAATGTGATATTGGATAATTCTGTGTTAATGACATTTGTGAAATGTGTTCCCCTGATTTGTGTCAATACGGAGCAATGTTAGAATCTAATTGGAAGCTGCTATGACACGTAGTCAAGCATTAAAAGCTGAGAGGGCTGAGAGATTTGCGGGAGGCACTGGGAGAGAGAGCAAGAGCCGCGTCCGGCGGCACTGGGGGAGGTGTGCTCGGCAGTGGGCAAAGATACTTGTTTTGAACTAATGATTTAGGCTGAATAATATAGATTGTTTGTTAAAGACATTTTGTTTGCTTAGCATTTACCATGTTTTGTCAAGCTGTGTTGTTCCTGGAGGAACTTCTTTGGGGTTTGATCTGGACAGGAATTGATTTCTGGCTGAGTGTGCCAGAGGAGAAGGGGTTAAATTTAGGCTGATGCTTGTAGGTGTTTACTCATGAGCTGCACTGGGAGAAGAGATAAAAAGTTCAAGAAGACTCAAGGAGGCAAAGTGAGTATGTCCCAACAAAGACCTCCCTCTTCTCGGGACAGTCATGAATATGTATTAACAACGAGTTTATAAACCGAAACCAGAACTGTTCAGTGTGTGTGGGTAGAGCAGAGACTCCCCGCGCACCCAGCACTGTTTGTTTGCTTAAATTTGCATAATAAATTGCAATTTTTGACTGCAATCCTGTTTGGGGACTCAGTCATTTATCACAACATTCATTATAAAATCTTGTACTTTTAGGACGTCTAGAAGGAAGTCATGGAGATAGAATATAGACAGGCTTGGTCTCAACCCAGGAACCTATCTATGTTTGTCAACCTTTTTACAGGTCAGAATGAAGTCCTGTACAAAACTTTTTACATCACAGGAACTGGATCTTTCCACTAGGTGTTTTGGACATATGAAGTTCTCATGTTATGTCAGGAGCAATGGGGTGGGGAGGAAGGTTTGACAGGAGATCAAAAGGCAGTTGTCAGCTTGTAATCAAGACATTTAATGAAAACATGGAGCAAAATGCAAGTTACTCAGGCATTAGTTTTGCTTTCAGGTTCATTTATGCAGCTGTACAATCACTTTATAAATATAGCTTTCTCCCTCACTTCTTGTCCTGTGAATAACATGTACAAGCAGCAGCAGGAGCAACTTGTGCACAATCTAGAGGGAAGCAGCTGTGCATAGAAGTGTGAAGAAGGTGATCCAAAGCCCCCAGGATTCACTGCAACCATTTGCATTGATTTACATGGTCCCAGAGAATATAAATATATAAAGTCCTATTTCTTTCCAATTATTATCAGTTCTAAGGGCCTTAAATTATTCTTGTACAGTAACAATGGATACTAAATTCCAAGAGAAGTATAAATAAAATGGTACCTTATCTTTGATTAATGAGTAACTTTGCAAATTGTGCCAAGTCTGTGCCTTCATACTGACACATATTTCAAAGCAGAGTGAAAGCAGAACCATGCAACTCCCCTCAAATGACTTTTTCTCATTTATTTGTTGTGACTAGTGCCTCCATAACAGCCAGATGATGAGATGAAAAGGAATCTGGGAGTCACCAAATTGACAGCACAGGAGGTGGAAACCTCATTTTAACTGCTAAGGGAAAAATAAACCAGCACAGAAGTACGAACATTTTTGCTTACCATTGTGGTAACTTGACTTTAGGTTAGAAATATACCTATTAATGAGATAATTGTATTATCTACATCTAATTTACTGCTTAGCCTTTCTAAAGCATAATATCAGCTAGCAGCATAAGTTCTGGCCAGAAACATCCATCCACTCCTTTTGTACAGATGACAACACTACACCCTTCAAGCACAACCCAACATGGCTGTTGTTATGGGAAAAAAGAAAAGTTGCCCCTGATGTAGAACTGGCACTTAAAAAAAGGTTGTTTAAAGTATGCGTGCTGAGATGCTTCCAAGTGAAATGAACAACAGGGCTTGCTACTGCTGTCAGTTCTTCAAGGAAAAATCTCCAGTTCAATAGACATGTGAGCTGAGAGTGGCAGTAGACACGCAAGATTCATTCACAGATGCTGGATTACTCGCATTTCCTTAGCTCCTGCTGACTTTTCAG
>NW_008670766.1:1789-19641 GCF_000695815.1 Acanthisitta chloris | reverse complement strand
AAATGCGAGTAATCCAGCATCTGTGAAGTGAGAAGAAAAAGGCATTCCCTCCACTTTCCTGTCACCCTTCCTTCAGTGAATTCCTCACAGCTATGGATGCACTCCAGGCAGCAAATGGCAGGTTGGGCTGGGGTTGCGGTTTTGAACCCTGCTGAGCTTGATGGCTTCCAAGACTCAGGCTGCTGTCAGTGTTCAGGGAACTTCATAAATCCCCCTGCTCCCTCCTCTTTCAGTAAGCACCTACTCTGAACAACACAGAACACTCATGACCTCATCTAGAGGGTCTGCTATTTTGATTGCCCTTTTTTTTTTTCTGTAGAATAGATTTGGAAAATCTCATTTTGTTACCACTTATGCTCATACTTACAAAAATCTTTCAGATGCCTGATCGTCAAATTAAACCAAACCCCAGATATTGCCTCAACAGCACTTTCACAAAAAAGAAATGTTGATGAAGAACAGTAGCCTTGACCATCATGGACAAATGATAAAAAAACCACTATAGAGATAAGTAATTTATACCGTGATATTAATATATTGTTGTATATTGTGAGATTAAAAGCAAAAACCCCCTTCATTATAACAGTTGGCTCCTCCATAAATCAGCAATTTCCATTGTGTAAGTTCACAAAAATTCCATTTGTCTATCTGGTGTATTAAAAAAGAAATAAGAAGCTTACAGGATTAAATTATGAGGTATAATACATTACTTTACTTTGCAAAGCATTAAAAATTATGTGACTCGCTCAAACTTTTTATTGTCTTTCTCTGTGAACTTGGAAATTGAATACGTTTGTTTTATGAAATGGATAGGTTTTATATGGCCTTAATCAATAACACTGTCTGTCTCCAGGGCTACCCTCTACAAATCTTTCATCTGGAAACAATTTTGAGAATAAATAAAAGCAAAGGTTTCTATCAGTTACAGGACTTCTGAAAGGGGAAATTAATTTGCTGGACCAATTAATTGCATGCTCTGGATGACCCTTCCCAATGGCCAATGTATCAATATCTTCAGTGGTCCCAGTATTAATAAAGTCTTTATTAATAGGTCCTTGTAGCTCCATACTCCTCTCTTCAAGTAGAAAAAGCTCATTAATATTTCTGACAACTATGACCAGTAAAGGCCCTGATTCTCTCTCTATGCATAAAAAATATGTAATCCTCTATTAGTGCATGGAAGCCTATTTGAAAAAATTATTTAAAAGGACTGTAAGAATTTGGAATCCCATTTCAGATTTCCCAGTGGCTTTTTCTTTGCAGGCTACTTCCAAGATGAATACAAATACAGACAGTGACGAAGTAGCTGCTCTGAGTTGAAGGGCTGTGGTACAGAGGAGACTTTCACCCATCTATCGCAGCAGTACACTCAGTGACTATTAAGCTCTGCTCTGTGCTATTTGTAAGCGTCATGAAACTTCATCCAGGACTCATTCTGTGGCTGCTTTTTTGGAAAAAGAAGATCTAGTCAACGAGGGCCTGTTTTTCACCAAAGCCATGCTCTGAGGAAGAAGAACTCCTGCAGTAACAGACATGTAGCCAAGTATATTCAGCCTCCATGGATTTCTCTATTCCTTTTTCTTTTCTCTCCTAAATATTCTTCAAACACTTCATTAGAAGTTATGGTGTCAGAAAACCCTAGAAAGAAACTTGATTTAATCTGGGCTTTCCCACAACCCCCTCTATAGATATTTATTTTAATGTAGTGGCACTATGAACAAAATGGATTCCCATGACCTCAGGATCAATTTTTAAAAACCACATGAATTAACTGAGCTTTTCATGATTTTGTCAGAAGCAAGATAACATATGCCCAAAGCACGTATAACATGACATACTAAAAGCAGGTAAATCTTACCTGACAAGATCCAGTGGTTGGTATTTATACCACACTCCCCAGGAAGCCCAGCACTCATAGAGCAGGTGTCTGTGGTTTTCTGCCCCATGGGTTTTTATTGAATTCTTGCTTCTGTAACCTCCCTAAAATACAAATCTGGACATTAATGAACAACAGCAGCAAAAAAAAAACACTTAAGGAATCTGTCTTACTAGCCGTATGGATAACACATTTTATGCAAACTCCATGTTTGTGCGCCAAAAGATAAGCATGACATAAACCACTCAATTTCATCTGACTTAGCTAAGATTTGGGATTATTCTTCCTAAGAAATTTATAATAGGTATTCAAGTCCAAGGCTATAAACTGTAGAATCTCAAATAAAATAAAAAATCCTAGAGCATGATTTTTTCCCCTCTGAAAACACACTGATTTATCCAACTCAAATACTTTTTACATAATAAGTCCAGAACAGCCCTCCTTACTCATCACTTTTTGCAAGGAAAAAACCCCATTTTCTTTTTTCCCTGGGAAAAAGCATTGCTAGATGGGAGGGATGTCAGAGGCAGACACAGAATGTAAGAGTAATAACATTAATAAGATTGAGAATTGATTATTACACAATTAAGAATTCATTTTGTGGGAAATGTCTGTTCAAAGAAACCACAAAATCCTGAGAAAAATACCTCATGAAGAGGAAATGCAGCTTCATAGGATCCGTTACTGAGCAATCGATTCAAACCTAAAAATCAAAAGTATTCAATTATTTACCAACAGGAGCAGAAAAACTGCTAAGTAAAAAGCAAAACACATTTTCATAATAAACTGGCTAAATTAAGGTTGAAGTCCATTGACAGTACAAGATACATGCAAAAAAATTAATCTTGTATAGATTTTGATAATAAAATATAATTTGAGCAAAGACTTGTTCAAATATTAATCAGAATCTATAATTTATTATGCTAGAGGTTTAAAGATTCATTTGCCAAGTCCACCTTTAGTGTAGCTTCAGTGAAACTGGAGACCTCACTGATTGGATTGAAGTTTGACCTCATAAAATATGGCCTAAGAAAGCTATTTAAATGAAAGGCTGCATATTTTGGAAGGTAAAAACTTCAGGGAAGATCTTTACAGTTTTGAACTGCAGGCCACTAAAGCAACTGAAGCTTTTAGTTTCCATATGATAACTACTTTTTAAAATATGTTCAGTTTATATCTTACGAAAGTTGCTGAACAAACAGAACAGGAACAAGACAGGCTGCAGCAGTACAAGACCAGAAATATACAGGAACCTCAACAAAAAAGATTCTTATGTGGTACAAAAAAGTTAGCACACACCCCACTCACTCAGGTCTTATCCCTCTTTAATGAGAGCCTGAAGAGAAATAATCATGTTTGCTGAGATGTGGACACTTTTCACTTGGAAAGTCACAAAAATAGGATTGAACTGTCACCAGACAATGCAAAACAAAATACCAACACTAGCAGCCTGAAGGCATTTGAAGCCCATTGACCAAGAGGCATAGAGTCCTGATTCCAATCCTAATTAACAGGGAATTTACAGAACACAGAAGTGGGAATTCTTAATTCAAAATAAATTGCACTTCCAGTGGTAGCACCACTATCTGCTTGGCAGAACATGCTTTCTTCCAAAGTCTCTGGCAGAAAAGTAAAATTTGTATGGTTGATCTGGGCTTTGCTCTGCCCAGTGATCAGTGCAAGACTGTGTCCACTGTAGGTATGACACAAGTTGATGAGTGAGGGAGACTGATCTGGAGGTAGGCAGGGACTGCAAGAGTGTGTCAGATGCAATGGCTGCTCTGCTTAGAGCTATTGCTGCCCTCATCCCAGGAGCTGAGATAGAAAAAAGTAAAGTTCTGGGATATTTCTCTTTCTCTTGAGGAAAGTTAAGGTTTAAACAGAAGGCAAATGAAATAGGCTGCAGAGTTTTATGGGGACTGCCTCTCCATTTATGATGCCACAGTTGCTATGTGCTACTCAAGCAGTATGTGCTCTGTATCCAGACAGAAGGTGGCCACTCTTCTGTATTCTGCCCCTCTGTCACTGCCTGCTCTCCTGGACCTCCACTCCACTCACTATTTGAAAGTCATGCCACAGCTATGCATGGCATTCTTTGCACTGAGGACATCAATGGTGAACTCTCTTTTACAGCAAATACAGAGATAAAGAACCTTCCATCACTCTTCAGGATGGACAGGTATACAGGGAGAGATCCTACAGACTGGGATGTACAGCAGCACAAATATTGTCATCCTTCCACATACAGTTTTATGAAGCAGTAAAAGTTTTTCTGCATAAGTCTATCTGCTTTTCCACTGTCCATAATCTGTTAAGATTTCTTGTTTAAATCAGCCTTTCCTATGCAGAGGTGATAAATCCCATGTGATGACATGTGCCTGTGAAAGCTGTTTGATACTACAGGGGGATGATCACATCTTCCAGGCAATGCCCCTACAACAGCAGTGGGTGAGATGTAAACAGCTCAAAACTGAGGAGATTAAAAGGGAAGAAAAAGAGTGTGTTATGAGCCCAGACTCCTCACTTTTTTAAGCCCACGTTTAAAAGCATGCTGCTCAGTACTTACCAATTTTGTTTTTCCCTTCTTCATATTTCACTCTTTGTAAGATATGGTGTACAATTCTACTTCTTGTAGCATTATTGAAGAAAGTATCTTTGTTGTGGATGATGAAACTACATGAAAATAAAAACAAAAGGCAGCACAGCAATATATAGAAGCATGTTTAAAGCAGATATTGAGTTCCATTACTTCCTATAGCACACTGAAAGTCTACAAAAGCACAAGACACTGGATTAAGTGAGATAATTCCCCAGATGAAATGCTCTCAGTAACAGTATTCATTCTCTAACAAAGATTTACAAGGAGAAGTCTGGAGAAAGATCAAAGACATTTGAATATATATTATGATAAGCATCACTTTTAGATAATCCACTGAAAACTACAAAATATATAGCTTTCTATATTTTTTATGTATGACTACAGTACTTCTCATGAAGATATGGGTGAAGAAGAGAAGGTAAAAAAGGTGTGCCAAAATGAATCCACTGGATGTCCTGACTATCTCTAACAATATCATTATTTTGGGATAGAATTATATGTGGTAAAGGTTAAAAATAATCCTCACATATTTTTGAATATAAAAATTGTAGGATTTTTTTCGTTTGCTTAACTGAAATACTCAGGTATTTGCTGTGAAATTGCCTGTAGAGTAGCCCCAGAAAGAGCAATGTCACCATAACCAAGGGAGCAGGGACCTCTGGCAGTGGAAACAAAAGTAGGCAGACATGACTGGAAGGCATTGAAAGTTTTGAGAATATCTCAGGTGGTTGTAACTCCGTATTACAACATCCCAGTAAGAGGTTGACATAAATCAGGGAGATTTAAATTTGCCTCAAAAATCACAGGAGTTCTTGCCAGGTGAGAATCAGGCAGCTCAGTGTAGGACTTACCCCTGTCAACCAACACCCTTTCCTCCCATGTTTTATGGGCATTTCTTCCTAAAAAATCTTTGTGCTCCAGGTTATCTTATTTCTGAATGTGAGGGACATATCCATAGTCACAGAATAGCCATCAAGGCTATTTCATGGTCTACAGCATCCAATGAAGAATTCAGAGGAGAAAGACTTTCTCAGTCTATGAAGAATTTCACACTTCAAATTTAAGTTCACAAGGGCCAAAGCTGACAGCGTTTTCAAACTAGGTGCATATATACATTTAACAGACATTACTGAGCTATAAACTGCATAAGGCAGAGGCTTTCTAGTGATTTTGTTAACCCTTGTTGCTTTTAGATGGAACAGTTTCCTCAGCTGTTCAGTTTCTGCTGCCCCTGTTAGATTTTCAATATGCACAAGGATTTGAATATTCATAAGAGCAATACTGCGTGTTTTCAGGCTCGGTAAGGGTTTAGGCTTCAGATATGAGAAGCTTTATTGAAGCTTTTGATCACTTTGTCACCTCATTTGTAAGATAAAAAATGAGTAAGGATTAATAAACTATTATTTTTATTACCTGTGAAGTTAATGTATAGGTACCTAAAGCCAGTGATTTGTTCCACAATAGCTATAATCATTAGTCTGGTCCTGTAACTCTTATCTGTGTGAGCTGTCCTTACTCAAAAGGAAAATCCCAATGAAGATAATGAGAGTACTTCTGGCAGGAAAGGTTTCAGAGCTGATCCTTAATTAAAGTCCCTTTAAAAAATGTCACTGTGGAAATATTGCTCTTACATTCACACTGTAAGAGACATGAAGAGTCAGTGAAGGTTAATTGCTTTGAAACTATATTTGTAGCCTTCTTAATTAGACCCTGAACTGGAAATTTCAAACTATCTTTCCACTCATAACAAAGCACAACAAAGCTAACTGTTGTCTAAGCAAAGTCCTCAGATTAATTCAACCAAGAATTAAACTGGCAATGAATTCATGTTCATGCATTCTTTTTGGTATTTTTGCAGGCTGTACAAACCCTTTAAGGGTAAATTTAGCTCTTGACTCTTTGAAAACCTGTTTGAAAAAAATGTGGGCTTACTTTTCAATTTGTTTTGGAGAAGCAAAAGGGAAGAAAATGTTATTTTCTTCTGTACTGGTAAGATATACAAGCTGAAAGCTGAACACCCCATGGTTTGGCTACAAAGCTACAAAGTGAGGATGTGTGCAGGCACATATCAATGTCTATCTTTGCTCCATGGGATCCACAGACATTGAAACGTTTGATGTTTGACACTCACCATACAAAAGGATATGTTCCAAGCAAATGCCTGCTGCTGGAAGCAGTGTAACTAAAAGCACAGATGTTGTCCAAAGCAGTAATCACTGAGTAGTGTATTCTTTAGCACAGGAAAAATGCCCAACCCTTTGTACTCCCAGGTAAATCACTGAAGGTATCTCCCTGTTGTTGGCTGAGGCAATAACAGGTTTTTAGCTCATTTAACATCAGAGAAAGTAAATCATCAGCTGTAGTAGCAGCACAAGATAAGCCTGAAGCATTAGAGTGAGAGTATTACTGCATATTTCTGTACTTAATTTGTTTGAAAATGGGTGTATTATCAGCACTCGATCTTTATTTTCATTTTGCTTGACTTTTAAGGCTGCAGCTGACTTTTTGGTTTGTCTAAAATGAGATGTTTATTAATGGTTATAAGGGATTTTTCATACCATATACCAAAAACAGGATCATTTTGGGATGAAGAATCTTACTGGCTGGCTGTTTCCAGTTTGGCACATCATAGCCTCAAAACTGCTAAAGTAAAACAGAGAGTCATGAAAGTTCTGAATCTCTCTTCCACCTTCCTCTGCCCTTCCTCCCAGATCAGCCTTCCTCCCAGACCACTTCTCAATTTAAATTGGTTCCCTCAGAAATATTCCCCTGAGGCAGAATGAGCTTTATGTGTTTTTCAGGGATGCCCTGTTTCATTCCATTTGCCAGACAATTAAAACTTCCAGGGTCAGAGAGAATTAAAAAAAACCCCAACACTACAAGGCAAGTCCAAGTTTGGTAGCACTAAGAGCAGTTTTAGAGCAGGATTTACAGAACTGTGATTCCCCATTTATAAAAAGCCATTCACAAATGTATAGTGATTATACTGCAGATGCATTTAAACACAAGACTGACTATCCTGGTTCAAAACAAGTAAGTGTCTGTGCAGCCCAGTGCCTTGTCTCCAGCTGCAGCAGCTCCCTGATCCACTCATGATTTTGGGGTGAAGCAGCTCAAGGGGACATGGGCACAGATTATCTTGCTAGAGATGGGATTTGTTAGGATCAATTTGAACATCAGAGAAAGCTTAAGAAGTTAACTCCACTCTGAGAGACACATATCTTGGAAATCTGACAAAGATACAGGATGAGTTTTGCATGTACCACAAGGGGACATAGCACAAATGAGAATCACTCCATTAATATCTGGTTGCAGGGTCATTTTTGTTTAATTAATCCCAATACTATCCTAGTCCTCCTAACTATGCAAATTTTGAACCTGATTTTTGCTAAGTAATAAATATTTCTTTTAAGTGGTTTATTCCATTATATATTAGATTAATATTTAACCAGAAAAGTCATCACCTTTGGAAGAAAAAACAAAGGGGAAAACAGCTCCTGACATAAAGTTAAAAATCTAAACAGCAATTAAAAGTATTTTCCTAGCTAGTGTAGAGCGATCTAAGTAATTGCAGTTAATTGCTACTATTAGTATTCCCAACTGACTAGCAGCTCACTACATAAAATAACCAAGATGTAGTAAAAAACCACCTAATTATGTCTGATGGAAAACATTTCCCACATATTGTGCATTCTTTTAACTAATAATTTTCAGAAGAAATACTTTGGTATACGTAAAGTCTTTTCGAAGCTGTGACTGCAGGAAAAAGATACTACTCAGAATTCTATCTTAAAAAAATAGAATTTTGTTTTCCTCAATTCATTCTTCAGAGAGATATTTCCTGTTACTTTGGAATTAAGATGAATTTTGGTCTTCTCTTGTGCTGATAGTTTCGCTATGTAGCCTACAAGGTATGCCATGATCCCTTCAAAGGAAACCTGAAGCCACACTGCAAAAGTTACAGGCACATCTCACAAATGACATTCTTGCATTTTCTTTGCCAGTCTTGGAGGGAGGGCAGATGGCTAGCTGTGCTGCTTAAAAACAACTTAATATTTTTCTGAAATCTAACCTTTCCCCACATCTGGTCTTTCCCCATGTGAATGGGGGAAAAAAATGCAAGAAAGAGAAAAAGACACCATCAACATGACCTGCTAAAATTGCACATGCAATTCAAAAAAGGTCTGATCAGCCCTTGCTGGTTTTATTCCTGTTTTCCTGCCTAGACTCCAAATTGTAAGTATTGCCAGTCATCTGTCTTTCCATGCTTTTAAAAGCAACTGTCATAAATGAAGTCTGTACTCAGACCATGCTATAAACATCATCTGTATCAGACTGGAGACCTGGATGTATAAACTGTGGCTAGAACACAAAAGATAAACTTCCTGTTCTTTGATGAGGTGAAAAACATCTGAAGCTATGAATAAAGGAAGAAATAAGGAGTTCTAGACCTAAAATACAATATTACAGTAATTGGACAAACATCAAACATGAACAAGCTTATATGAATATTTAAGGAATAATATTTTAGAAAATGAAAAGCACATAAAACCAGGGGAAAAAAAGGAAGAATTCAGAAATCTCTGGCTATGGTATGTGGTAAAATCTACTGTGAGGACATGGAGATCTTATCTGAAAACTCGGTATATGAAGATTTATACTTCCAAGATGGTTGTTATTGTGAATGATCTACTTCATGGTCATGAAGCAATTGTTTAACATGTCTTGGATAAACACAGATTTATGTCAACACTGAAATCTTAGATATTTTCAACTGGCAAAAATACATATCTTGCTCTCCAGAAATACTTGTACAAGAGCCAGAAAAATCCTCATTAGTGCAATTAAAAGACTGATTATATGTTTTAGGCTCCTGTGGGTATTTCTTAAAGAACAGTTGAATCTACTTCCCACTCATCTCTTCCTCTCAGAATTCCATATTTGCAAGAAATGGGGTTTACTATAAACTTGAAACTCAAAATCTCTTCATAAGATTTCAGAAAAAGCAGACACTAGTGACATTTTTCAGCTACCACCTTCATGCAGTGCAAAGGTACTGAAAGCCTTGTGTTTATTCTCCACTCTCAGAGGACTTCAAGAGCTCAATTTGTTACAAACACTTTCCTTGCTCAAAAAATGGGTGTATGTTCAATGAAAAGTCTTGAACAACACTGAGATCAGCCAGCTGAGCATTGATGCGGTACTGGGACCCTCCTTGTCCTGTGCTGGTTCTGTCTGACTCAGTTTTGGCACAATTGTGTGATGGAAGAGGATGCAGAGTCACATCTAAAGGCCCATGAGTAGGAAAGAGACTTAGTATTCTGGCCTACAGGATGATGGATTTGTTGGAGACTCTGAACTCCACAAGTAACTGCCCATGACAACTATGCAGCCTTCATTATAACTGAATTGCAGTGGCAATATTGTAAGGTGAAAGCACTCTAGCAAAAACTTAACTGCCCCAAATAAGAAAATGTATGGACTTTTCTTAGCACTGACAAAATGCAAGCTAAAGTATCATAATGTTACTGTAGATGTCAAGTCTTCATTTCTGCAGAGCAAAGATTTTGGTACTGTTTATCTTCACATTCCTAAAACACTATTGTGGGTCTCTGGGTTAAAATTAAAACTCCTGCATGCAACTCACTAGATGAATATTGAACAAGTCATTGTATTCCAAAATTCTGGTGAAGCTAATCAAGGCAGACACAGTCAACAAGCTGCAGCATGCTTGGAACACAACTGCTATCAGAGCCAGCATCTTCTGGGAGAAGAAAGGCAGCTTGGCCAACATTTTGTCACTCCCCACACAAAAAGAAAGGAAGGCTACACAGAAACTGAAACAGATGATGTCAGGCCTGCTGGGGAGTAGAGCTTCCAAGTCTGCAATGATGTAAAAGAAGTGCCAATTAACAGCAGGAGTGTTAATGAATCTTACACAGTCTTTAATAAACCCCTCCTGCTGGCTCACTAATGCAAATATGAGCAAGGCAGAAGTAGGAAAAATTGTTCTGGATCATATATGCAAATTTGCCTTTCAGACACAAAAGAGCCAATACACCAAAGCTTTTCTTATGCGCAGTATTTTTAAGGAAGTTAAAAATTAGTATTACTGTCAATAAAAATATTAACATTGACATCCCCATTTATTAATTTTTTATTATCACTGATATATTTTCAAACTAATTTGTGCCTACTTTTCCTCTTGTGGAGCACAATAACTGACCCATCTGTTTGGTCAAGTATCAAGGAGATTTCTACTTTTTTTTGCACCTGCTGTTGTTTTTCAGCTGTATTTGGAAAGACACTACTTATGGCAGACGAAATTTATTTTATTCACTCTGATTGCAGCTAATAAATCCAATAGCTGAAACATTTTTTATTCAAAGTAAGGCACTTCAGAGCATTACATCAACTTGGCTTCTAAACCCACATATTTCAAAATTTTGACTTTGAGCTACCTGTAATTCATTCTGTGTCTTCTGTAAGTATCCTCATCAGTGCTGCCTATTTGTGATTTTGTTCAGTCAACGATTGTTTCCCATATCACAAACACTGTAACTATCTGTGAGACACCATCTTTCTCCAAAATCTGACACCACTTAAATTCAACATGAGCTCTGAAAATCATGTGGAGCTTTTCCTGCTCTGCATTTTGCAAGTGAATAAAGGTTTCTTGTAGTCACATCCATCCTCAGTGACATCGATGCAACACTGGTGCCATTGGTATGCTTGGACAAGTGTCACTGATAGAGCTAAACACTGGCATTTTGCAAGCAGTTTTGCTTCCATAGAAGTAAAACAAGATATGCAAACAAAAAGGCATTGTCTGTTTTCTTAAGAGTTCTGTTTGTTCTACAGTCACAACTAGGATTGAAATGCAGTGTCAACATTTCAACCATCAGTAGTAGTAGGACTAATTTTGATTATGCTAAAGACATAGAAATACTGACAAAAGAAGTTTTAATCACATCTTTAAGTGACACAGAACAACTACAATTCTGACCTGAAAGAAAATAGCCATTTGACTACTTTAGGACTTTAATTGAAATTCCAGTGAATTAAAAGAAACTTTTCCATTGATTTCCTTTAGTTTTGAGCTGTAACTTTAATTGATAGAAACATAGGAAGACCTTATGCTCCCTGGGGACTCTCTCTCTCCCTTTTTGTGACAAAGAACTAATACAAAGGCACTAGTCTTACATACATGACCTAAGAAATAGATTAGTTCTGAGGAAAATCCAGAAGGAAATGTTTTCATCTTGCAATTGAGATATAGTAAAATACTCACTGATGGATCCTTTGTTGGCTGAATGGAGCAGTATAGCAGTCATTCTCCTCCAGATCTGGAAGTGTCTCCTTGTCCAGTTTCATTGGCTTTTTGGGTAACCATCCTTGGAACCTGCTTATTTGTTTCTCGATCCTGCAGCACATGAAAGGTGTGAGCATTTGAGATAATGTTTTTTGCACTACATTACAGAGCACGTGCTGTCAAACCAGGCACTTAGTATTTACAGCTAGAAAAGATGCAATGTCTTTTGATGTTTTTTGAGGCAGACCAAACTATACATCTTGAACTTGATTATTAATAACTAGCATTCACAGAGGAACATCTGATTTTGTCTCAACAGAAAAGCAATGCTGATGGTACATGCTGCTGTAAACCTGATTTTGCTCAATAAGCATTTGGCATTTCTCTAAACCTTTATTTCTCACCTTTCCAGTTAGTTTAAATTTCAGGCTTAATCGACACATTAGATTTTGGACATCTAAACATTAGAACAGTGGAGACTGTGACAGAGATCTTTGGCAGCTAAGCCTCAGAAAGTTGCATCCCTTTACCGTTCTCTGTACAGTTTCTTACCTTGCAATTGATGCTAATAAAAAATAGGCTACTTTGTTGTTTTGATTCAGTTGTAGTTTCTTGCAGTACTACAACCTCCATGAAACCAGAATACTTGGTGTGTAGGTTAACAGGTGACTGCTATGCAGATTCTTACATTTAAAAGATGAAAGCAAACCACGATCAAGATAGAGAAAGGGCAGATTTAACTACAAGTGCACTCATGCAAAGATGCACACTGAAATGAATGGAAGAATCAGAGCTGATTGGAGAAGACAATCTAAACTAAATTCAAATCCAAACTGAAAGGTTATAATGAAAAACATCTAAGAAAGATGAGTTATGTCTGGTACAAGGAGCCCTACTCTCTCAGAAGTTTCTAACAACCTCAAGCCCTAAACAGTGATCCCTGGCTATAAAAAGCACAGACTACAAGTTATGGACTATGCATGTACTTCAGTCACGGGATGAACCTTTCAAAAAATAGAACAAAAGGTCAAGAATTTACTTCCTTTGAACTTAAAGTTCTGTTCTGGATGACACTCAAGGTCTGGAAATATGGGTTTCTTTGCTTGCCTTGGTTGTTGTGGGTGGGTTTTTTTTTCTTTTTTTCTTTCTTCTTTTCTATTCTATTTCCTGGAATATTCAACCTTCTCCCACCAGGTATTTTTATCTGGGATAAGAAAGCTAATGCTCAGTTTTAAACATGTGTACATTTCAAATTTGTTACCAAATCAACTCTACCTGTTTTGGTCCCATTTGTGTATTTTCAGTTTGGGAATAGCATAGCGGGGAGGGTTGGGGTGGGTGTTGTGTGTACGTGCAAATTTATCATCAGGACTGTTTGGAAGAACACATATATATATATATTATATGTTTATATATAACATAAGATTTGCACTAAATTAATCATAAACTCTTCATGGTTAGAGTTTCCGCTGACCTAGCAATTTGGAGCACAGGAGGAGGTAGTTTGCAAATGTACATGCCAAATGAAGGTGAGATGTCAGATCCCAGGGCTGTAAAGGGCCTGAACAATCGTAACTCTCCAGCTGCAGCATTCATCCTGACAGCCTTGAGCTTGTGTGTATAGTCACTGATAGGAATGCCAAGGAAAAGTAAGTTCTCTACAGAGGAAATCCCTGCCTTCTGCCTCCACTTTTTCCTCTGTAAATGCCACAAGCTGCATTACTGTATATTCAACAGGCTTAGTGTGTCTGGGTATGGAAAAGGGAAAAGGAATCAGGAAGAAGGTTTTTATAAATATCCTGTTCCATGTTTATTAACTGAAATCCTTTGAATTCTCTAAGCTATTGAACATCCTTACCAATCTGAAATCCTTTCCCATTCATCCTGAAAGTCAATGTGCACATTTGAGATACTGCCTACTGCAGGTTTATCACAGCACACAAGCACGAACAGAGGCACAGAGTGCTTTCCCCACTTAAGAGCAATGCATTATTCATGTTGGCTTCTCACTGAGTGTACCCAGAATTTGAGTGGCTTGTCATTCCCAAGACTCAGATTACTTGGCATACTCAGTGATCCTGCTGGCAAACAGGTCTGAGAAGGTTGCTAAACCTCTCTGCAAGGCACAGAACATGCAGTACAATCATTGCTAGGGAAAATACTCCCTCCCCCGCCTCAAGTTATCTCCTTGGAAAAGAAAAATGTCCAAATTTTTAAACTGCCTCAGCTCATTCCAACAGTGCCATCAGTCAGCAGAGCAGGATTTGTGCTCCACAGGAGCATCTCTCAAAAGAAAAAGCCTGCAAGAGTGGTATTGGTGCTAACAAACACAGAATTGGTTGGAAGGGAAGAGACCTCAAAGACCATCGAGTCCAACCGTACCGTTGTTACTAGACCATGGCACTAAATGTCACATCCAGTCTCGTCTTGAAAACCTCCAGGGAGCCTGATTTTTATTTGGATCAGCTTTCATAGAACCTTATGCATATTGCAGCACTAGATATTGTATCAATTTAGTTTTTAACCACAATACAGGTGCTTTATAGGTACCTGATACCACTCCTTTCCTTTAAAATATATTAGGGAAGTTTTGTTATTTGAAGCTTTGAGATTACTAGAATTTTTCAGAGAGGAAATACAAGTCAGGTTGACAAGTTGAGAGAGACCTGCTCTGGGCTTTGCCTTGTGACAAAAGACCTCTCTAACAAAATGTTTGCCCAATTGTCAATATAATATTTGTCTTAGCTCAAAAAATGGACAAAGGCTTCAAGTATTTGTAATCTACACAGAACTAGAAGTAGAGGAAATAGACACGTTTATTGAAGCTGTATGTCTAAGTTTCACGTAAGTGAAGATAAAGCTGAATATGTTTCTTTTTTCCCACTGGGACTATTCAGTTATAGATTTTCTGCCTCAAGTAGCAATTTAGAGATCTGAACATAAAAATTGAATTTAGCCAAGTGTTCTTATCACTCAGGAACTAAATACCAGAAAAGATTATACCTCTTCCCATACTGACCTCAAATTGCATCCTGACTCATAAGAAAATGAATGTGAAGCAAAATTTCATAGACCACATATAAATATTAGAATCTTCACCTACTCCTTCCTATCTATTGCTTCAGTCAAAGCAGCTAAGCCTTAATTAAATTCAAGAAAAATTCCAAAGTTAACAGCCACTATAGCATTTATTGTAGGGTGAGAATGGAAAGCAGGGGAGCATCAACAAGTTTTAGAAGAATTGTGTGCATCCATTACTCTGTGCCAGAGGTGAAAGGCCTTAACTCCACCAAGCACTCATTTGGTGCTTACTAATATAAATAAGCAAATAATATAATGTGAGATCAATGTTGGTACTGTCAAGTCACCAGCACACTGTGACATAATTTAATATGCAAAATGCTTTTTAACATGCTCATACAACAGAGTGATAATATGTGATTTATTTTCCCATGGATCTTAATGCAATGAATTATCTGCAAAGTGATACAGCTGTTCACTCCAAAATGCAGATGTTTCAAATTGGGAATATCAGAAATATTTCTGACTACTTCAGCATGACACAGGAAATCAAATGCTAGACCACTTTGAAAACTGCACCAACAGCACTGTGGCATTAAATGCCAACATATGATCTGGTCTTTGCCAAACCTGTATATTTTTTAGGCATTTTGGAGAGGTATCAAAAAGAAAATGCAAACTGCAGCACTGAAAGTGTTTCAGTGCATTAAGTCACACATAAAGTGAGCATCAAACATAGCCTTAAAGATATTTAATAATTGAGTGAAAGCACTTCAAAGATTCTTTGGAAATATTCGTTGCTCAAGCTCAATAATGTTACACCAGAGATGAACTTGGGTCACTGCCTTCCTATCTACCAACAAAGTACTAAGCATCCCCACAAAGGAAGTAATAAATAAATAATGCCATCACTATTACACATAAACAAGGTGCATGGCAATGAAAATAAAGCTGTAACTGTGGTACTCTAACCCCAAGAAACTCCCTAATGATCTACATGAAAAGAAAGGGATACAGTGTTTGCATTAACGTACTTATTTTTCTGTAAAGACTCCATCAATTGAAAAATACTTCCTTAGTCCTAAAATGGCAATGCTGATAAAATGAGTTGTCTCTTTCACATTGCAGGTGCCTTGAAAATGCAACTCATGGGGCTTTTCTGTTGGTTTTTTTTTTCAGATGTCCTCATGTCTAATCACTCTCTTCATCCTTCCTACCAACACAGCTAATAAACTTTTCCTTCCAGCTTAATTTTAACCACTATTTTTGTTATGGGATCTAAATGAACACAAACTGGGCTGGCACGAGAATTGTACTCACCTATTCATGAACTTGAATCGGCGGTGCAGGTAATAGATTTTTCTCCTGGAAGAACAGCAAAAATGAACCCAGTCGAGAAGAAAACCCATCGTCAGTTACAGTATGAACTAGCAAGGAAGGAAAGGAGATTGAAGACAGAAGCCTGTAAGAGGTGGAGGAAGAGACTAAAAGAGAGATTAACAGAACTGTCACAGGAAGCCACACAGACTCTAGTGGCATTTGAATTGCCAGAAGATCATTTTCCCATTGTTGTCTTCTTTTCTATTTGTCATGTGTGAAACATGGGGACCCAAAGATGTTTGTATTTTGAAGAAGTCCATAAACTCTTGAGGAATTCTATAGGACGGACAAATATGGATGAATTATCTGACATTTACCAGTGAATTATTAAAGCTGTGTTTGGAGAAACACAAGGGGAAATCACTTAGGAAAGCCAGGAAAGCTGTACTTTTTGCTGCAGTATACCATGACACATGCACTGCCAAGTGGGATCAGCGATTGCTTTTGTGGTAACATCACTTGAAACAGAATATAGGCTACACAAGCAAATGTGCATGTGCTCAGCACACTGCCAAATGTGCAGCCACCCCCTCGGCCCCTCATAGAGGCACAGCTGATTTCTATTGTCAGTGCAATAAGCTGTGTGGGAGTGCACATGATGAACAAGTGAGCAGACAAGGGAACATGAGCAGACACATGCTGAATCCGCTCTCAGCCTGCTTCCTGACCAGCACTGCAGTACAGAGTGGCTTCCAAGGCATCATTTGTAGATTCAGGATGGGAAGTTCACCTCCTATCCCACTCCCCTGCTAGCAGCTCTTGTTCGTCTCACACATGTCTATAATGCCACAGCTGTGAGGGTTTGACCCATTGCCTTCAGCACAGAGATCACATCTTCACAAGAGTTAAGAAAATCTGAGGGGTCTTCAGTGGGAATTTGGGACTGCTACTCCTTACTAGAAGATTTGGGTGCCTGTCTGAACTATGGTTACCTCCTGCAGAGGCTGACTTTGTCATCCACTAAGGGTCATTGCTAAACCAAGGTGATTTCAGTGTATGCTGAGAGACTCTGTTGTATAATGCTGAACTGTACCACTTCTGAATGAAAGGCTTATACCACACACATTCTGAATATGGGTGTACACTAAATGTAGTGTAGGAATGCTATTAGTTAGTACCTTGGAAGCAAGCATGGTTGGGAGCTCTCTAAAATAAGACAACAGTGATGCTTTATAAACTACAGAAAAAAATTTGGTTAGTATTCCAGGTTAATTTTCAGAAATTTTGGACATTATTTTTGTTATCAGAGTCCACATTGTGCTGGTGAAGTGAAATTTTCAAAACCATTTCATGTTGGCCAATCTTCTTTGGATAGTGTTATTTATCCTGCTCTACTCAGCAGGAGCAGAGAAGGGCCAAAGCTAAGTGTTTCGGAGGATGCCATCCAGTTCTTGATTTTGCTTCAAATATTCAGAGGTATCCACAGTTTTGGCACACCTGCTTTAAAACAGCAAGGATTTCATTCATTGATTCATGGACCTTGTACAGTTCCAGCCTGAAATACCAGGAACAGTAAGCAATCAGCCACCGTTAAAACAAGGGGTTAGACAAGGGCATCTGTAAATAGGCAGTCTAGACTTGGGGACATTTTGTAAAATTCTGGTCCTTGTTTTTAAATGGTAAACAGTACTTCTGCTTTTAAAATAAAATTGAATGCCCAGCAG
>NW_008670766.1:0-1778 GCF_000695815.1 Acanthisitta chloris | reverse complement strand
AATCACCATTATTTCCTCTTAACTCTAACGATTGTCTCTCTATGGATGTGGAAAGAATGAAGCCATGATCCTGAAGCAGGTCAAATAAACTTTAGTACTTTCAGTGCTTTCTATATAATCTGTATGGCACCTACTTTGCTATCTGCTGAGAGACCAGGAAAGAACAGCTACTCAGTGACTAAAATCTGACTTCCTGGTGAATTTCTGAATTATGAGACCTTATCCTGCTACTGGGGCAGGTCCAATTGTTTCTATGGCTAGAACAATTGTTAAAAAGAAAATTAATATCTTGAAATGACTTGTGGTTGCTTTTGGAGTTTTCTTTTTACCACTAAAAGCACAAGAATAGTTGAAGATTTGCTGTGAAAATGAAACCCAAAATACATACAGAATAATCCTGCAATTTTGTTGTTCATATGTATCTGTTTTTCCTAGCAAGTTCTGTACTGCTACAACTTGTCTCATACCAGAGTCATTTCTCATCCTTGTAAGAAGAAAATGGAAAGAATCCTACAAAGGACACCAGCTCACCAGTTGCACAATCTGGGTCTGATCCTTTTCTTGCTCAGGAGTAATTCCATTAAAATCAATGGAGCTTTACATCTACAAACCCTGCTAATTGAAAGAAGAATCAAGGCCTCTCAGTTCATGGGTTTTGGTCAGTTCCAGTGGAAGTCTTTATGCTACTTTAACAGTTCTGATAACCAGCAGAGTAAAATCAATATTTTACATAGAAAATTTCATAGCTCAACATGCAAATAATATTCGATTAATCTGAATCTCAATGTGGAATTAATTAGGTTATCAGTAGCATTTAATATACAGTCTCTATTTTCTCCACAGAAAAAAGCATTTATAGTCTGAATTGTTCTCCTACTAGATGGAATACTTACTTATACTTATTTATGGGATACTAATTACACACTATACAAGCAATTTACAGGTGCATACCAGATACGTCCAACAGACATGCACTTTCTGTGCTGCCTTACGTACCTGGATCTTCTTGACCTCCCATTGATTTCAATGAAATGTCCATTTAAAAAACAGCAGCGCACAAGTATGCAGGGGGCTCCAGCATTGAAGGGGTTAAAGGGCCTAAGGACAGAATACCCCATGAAAACAGCTGCACTGCTACAGCCCATCTTAATCTCAAACCAGTATTGTACTGACATTTTCTTTAACAAGAAACAGCAATGAATACGGTATCTAAGGTACTCCATTTATATTTTTTAAAGACGAGTGGTATCTTATAGAAGAGCTTTTCCATGTGCAGTTTGGTGTTATTATCACATTAGCTTTACAGTATAGTGTGACTTTGGAGGTTGAGACAAAATACAACTACACCTACCTGAAAGGCATTCTTACATTCATTAGTTCAGCATATTTGCCCAGGACCTCCCAAGGGGCATGCAGTTTCACAAAGATGATGTCACTGTTTATTAGAGATGACTGCAAAAGAAAAACAAAACAGCCACCAGGGTTTACTCTTTCAAGTAAAAAAGAAAGAAACTGTGGTCAGGGGTCAATGTCTTTTGTCACCCTTCCAAATTCTTCCTCAAACATGTGTAGTTCTATCAGTATTTTGTCAACTCATTTTTTTCTCTGCATTCCTGAAAGCTGACATTTATGCGCCCTCCCTCCTGTATTCTGATAATTGCTGAAATTATTGAAACTGCTAGGGCATGTCCTTAGAGTACCTAAAACATTATTGCTGGTTTCTGACATGATAGAAATGAAAGCTCCAATGGTTAAGATATATACATACATATACATAT
>NW_008670765.1:91275-118791 GCF_000695815.1 Acanthisitta chloris | reverse complement strand
ATGCTTGGCTCTTTTTTCACAAAGACCCAAACTCCAAAGTCAGAGCAGGGAAACAAGTTAATAAGGCATCTCTTTACACCTCTACTGTGTCCAAGCAGGCAAGACTGACAGCTGTTCAGTCCTGCATGAAATAAGCTGGCAAATTCTGAGCCCAGCCCTGCAATATACATCCCTTTTGGACAAAGTCTGTGTATCATACAGAACATCACAAAGGAGAGACAGAGGGGAGACAGACAAAGGAGTTAAATGGGTGACAGTAGCAATAGAGAAAACAGCATGGCAAAGACAACACACGGTCACGACCTGTGCTTCTTACTAGTGCAGCAACACACATCTGCGTTTCACAGCTTATAGTCTGTGTCCTGGAGCTGCTAAAGGTCTAACAGCTTCTCCCACTGCTGTGCCACGATGCAGCATGTCCTTCCCTGTGCACAATGGGGCCAGGAGGGAGCTTTTAGGGAAAAGCTGCTCAGCATTAACTGTAATGCCTGTGCTCAGCCGAGCAGCATGGGCATTGCCTCCCTGACTGAATGATGAATGCCCTCAGCATTGCAACCTCCACAAAAATGCTCTTGCTGAATCTCCCCGTGGCACCTCACTGGCCTCCAGAGCCTAATTCCTGAAATTAGGTACTAGGGTAGTACTTTTGGTTTCCAAAACAGACAATGTGCTGGAGAGTGGCCAGAGACTGTGGGTACACTGAGCAAGGGTGGGGTAGTTTGGGGGGAATCATTCTGCCTAAAGGGCAAGCAGGATGCGTGAGAGCAGGTCTACAGCACTCAGCTGGAGCAAAAATTACCGGCAGATTATTATCTTGATAGCAAGATTTAGTGCAGGGAGAGCCAGGCCAGGTGAGTCACCCTGCTGCTAGGGCACCCAGTCACTGGGGCTGCTGATGGCTGTGATATCCCAATGAGCACGGAGTGGGGACCAGCAGGGAGATTGCCAGGTTAGGTATGAAGGTGGGCACTCTGGAATGCCAGCAGCTGCTGCCTGTGCCCCTTCACAGCATCAGATACTGGAGAGGACAGAGCACAGCACCCAAGACCTGCCAGCTTCTGCCACTAGTTATTCGGGTGGGCTGGACCCTGAGTACAGTGCAGCTGTTCCTATCCCAGAAACTGGGTGAGGAAGCAGGTTTTACTCTGCCTCAAGCTCCTCCTCTGGGATGCATGAGGAGCTGAACTGCTCCCAGCTCCAACGGGGCAACAGCTGAACTTGGCTCACTGGTCCATAGTTAGAGCACTGGGGACCCAAGCTTGTGGTCAACGTTCTGGCAAGTCTAGACCAAGGATCTAAAAGAACTAAAGCAGAGGGGAATAAAACCCCCCAAACAAGAAACAGCATCTCTGGTCGTCTTCAAGATGATCAGGCCCTGGTGAGACAGGCAGGTCTGGGCTCTGCTGTCTTAAGTTCAATCATTTGCCACAGTAGATGAATGAGTTCAGATACTTACTTGAGACCTTGCACACCTAGCACCTCACTCACGCCAGCAGGTACTGTCATGTCAGCTATTTTAACACAATGGTATCTTACCCTTTCTCTGTGCAGGTCTAAATAGCACTGGGATGGGCTCCCAAACAGTCCAGCTCAGTCTATTAGCCAGGGGTCACATCACACCAAGGAGTGTGGAGAGGCCCTTGACACCAAAATGTTTTAACAATCAAACATCCCAAAGTGACTCTAGGCATGGAGCACAGCTGATGCATGGGTAGCCAAAGCAACTTGGAACTGTCTAGCCATGCAGCCACATAACAGAGAGCTCAGCAAATCCTTCCTGAGAAGCTGAGTGAACTCTTGGGTTACTGCTATACAAGAAGCCAGCTGTCCTGTCTGCACACCCTGTGCTACCTACGCTGACTAGCCTGATGGTAGCTTCAGTCTGCGCAAGCTGAGACCCTGGTGCACACTGGTGCTGCTAACTACTTGGTTTTAAGGAACCACATCCACCCTATAGAGCACAGTAAAGCCATCACCCTCTGCATGCCCTTCCACATGGCCAGCACTGCACCCACCAGCCCTTCCCCACAGCAAAGAGAACAGACTGCAGATACATGCTGCTGGACAGTATCTGCAGGCATGAGGCTCACCACTGTAACCAGTAGGGCATGGAGAGTTAAGGCTCTTCAGCTAACACTACTGCTACTCCCATTAAGAGCAGAGATAGTGACAGCCCCTGCTTTGCAATCAGGGTCTCTCCCCCATGGATGCACACGAAGCCCAAACTCATCATCCACCCCTTGCTGGGGCTCCCCCTTCCCTTTGCTCCAGCTGGAGGTGGTGACTGGATGTGATGAGGTGCTACTTGGCCTGAAACATCTTTAGATGTTGCAATTCAGCACTCAGGGGCTGCAGCTGGACTAGATTAGGTTACACTGGGCTAACCAGAGAGATTTTTGCTGGGTTTCTCCAGCATCATGCTAACCACAAATCATGAAGCAGCAAGAAGGCCTAAGAAAATGTTCACATCTGAAATGCTTTCTCACAGAGCAGGTCTAAAGAATAAAAAGTCCCATGAGGTCAAAAGAGAAATGAAAAGTAATTGTTGGGGCCTGAGGTTGTACAAAGCACTGAGTATTGAAATGACTCAGCCTGCTACAGTCGAGCTACAAGATTTCCTGTTTGCTTTGCCTGAATTTTTGGGTGTTTTACAGCGATTGGAACTGCGATTTAAACTCCTGGACTAGAAAACAGCTGGCAGCAATGGAGGTGGGGTAATTTCATGAGATAACTGTGACAAACCAATGTGAGAAGTCTTATGATCCAGTTCTGGTTTAAATTTGGAGACAAAAGTTCATGTCAGTCCTTATTTTGTCCAAATGGCTTGTTCAGCTCAGGAACATATTTTGCATCCCTATTTCCCCTGCTGCACGATGGAAAATGATGCCATGCACTCTGCTTGTCATAGCTCAGATCCTGCCTTACATTTCTGTCATGCCTTACATGCTGGAGAATCTTGGCATGTTTCACAAGCTGCTGTATACATAGCCAGAATCAGACATGTGGCTGCTTCTGGGATGGAAGACAGCAAGAAGTGCATGTGCTGCACTAGGAGGACTAAGATTCTGTCCCGGAAGAGATACTTTTGCATAACATGTCATTAATGTCAATCTCTGAACACCCAGCAAGCTGCTAGCTACAAGTTTAGCTGCATCTGAAGGACTAGAAATATTACTGCTGAGATGTGAACCTGTAGTTCCAGGCAATCTATTTCTGCTTAACCTGCTACACTGTTGGTAGCTGTTTTCATTACATAGATACACTGTAGACCAATAATAGATAAATACCAATGTAGAGCTCCACCTTCTGTGCCTTTTGGAAGGAGTTATGCCTTCTCAAAGGATGTCTTTGAGAAAGAAACCAACACTAGGTGGGAAAGGAGTCAAATTGCCAGAAAAGAATCATATTCTCCCTCCCACCTCTCATCATCTGCAGGTCTCTTCTCTCCTCGCAGTCTCAAAATATGGGGCTGCAGCTGGCAGAAGAGGCAGCAATACAAGGAGGTGAGTCGTGCAGGTTGGGAGGGTGAAGGCAGAGAAGGAGGGAGGGCTGTGATTCTGAATGAGCTGCTTTAGCTGCAGAGATTGAGGAGTGCATGGCAGTAAGGGTGACACAGGTTCTGTCCTCCCAGTGCCTTCTGCAGCCCTCAGGGTCCTGCACATCCCTCCCCTGGTTGAAGAGGTAGGAGTATGACAACTCAGCTGACTATCACAATGCAGGTTTGATGCCTGGAGCTGGCATGTCCACATTGAACACTCTCTTTAATTCAGGCTCCCAGTCCTACTTCCACATCAAATGTCAGACTCCAGGCCACCTGCAGCTTCTATAACATCCACCTGGAGCCATTTGCCACAGGTCACCTGCTCATCTCCATCTTCTCTCCCAAAACTCTGGGTGTCAAAAGCACATCCTTGAGGTCTGAGAGAGGGGTTTCAGTAAGGTTCTTGTTGAGGTACCTGCTAGTTACCTTCTGGGAAGGTGCCAGTGAAAAGGCAGGTGATGTTTATCAGATCGGACTAAGGGCACCTGTGACCTGGTCACAGTGCTGCTACCAGCTCCTTCCTCAGTTGGGATTTAGTTTACTTGCTGTTCTGATTTTTGACAGGCCTACAAACTGGCTATTCTTAGGAAAGAAGAAAGAGGGGAGAAAAGCCCTTTTTCCATGCCAGCCTTTCTTAACATCATCCTGAAGCTAAAGAGGGCAGAGTAATGTCCCTTTCTTCCACACCCTGAGGAGGTACAGAGGAAAGAGCAGCTGCTGTGGCCCTGAGCACTGCCTGTGGAGCACTGGCTGGCAGCACAAGAAGACCTGGTTTCCAGCTGCTGTGGTCAGCGTCCTACCTCAGCCCGAATCACAGCTGCCAGTGGGAGTGAACACCAGGGTTTGCAGGGGAATGCTGCCTCCAGCAGCACCCAGCTCCATGTGCTCAGGAAACCTCAGCCCTGGTTAGCAGTGTAGCTGTAACGTGGGTGAGTGTCTTTAAGCAGTGGGCAGACTACAACTATTTTTTAGAAGGCATTTGCATTTTGGTGGGGGTAGATGATACAAAGTGATGGTCTGAAAAATGGGGTCTAGCATGCTGAATTACTGCTGATACACAGTAGCCCTGAGCCAGTCAATCCATCCCTGGCTCCCAATGGTTACATGGATACAACAGCCTCCCAAAGCAATCAACTAAATATTCTGCATGCAGTGCAGAAGGGTGTTGGATACCCCAAAATCTGGAGTCTGCTGGAATGTTAACTTAGCTTCCTAAGCACTGATGTATGAATGAGAGATCTACTGGTGAGCCCATGTACCAGCCTGACTTTATAGGACACTGAATATGGCTGAGGCCTCACCTCCACCAAACCTGGTATCTGGATACTGAGTTTGAAATTAGCAAATGGAAGAAAAGAAAACTCATTCCAGGCTCTGCCTTTCTTTGCCACCATGTCCCATCCAGAATCTTCCTGTTCCCCAACAGTATCTTCCACTTTGGGGCATCTACAGTGTTTCCCTTTACCTTGAACAGCAACATGTGGGGCAGAAAGACAGCAAAACTGTTGCTTGATATCTTAGAGCCACATCTCTGCATTGCACATTTCTGTGCAGTGCCATAAAACATCAGGGTGAGCAGCCCCTGAGATAGCTGCTATCTTCAGCCCTGCCTCTTCTCCCTGACCACGGGCAAACCTGGTTCTGGTTCGGGCCAGGATCTCTGTACCACCCTGCAACAACGTCATTTGTTCCATCACCTGGACCTGTTTTCAAATGTGCAGAGGGCCAAGGGATGTATTTGTTGATGGTGTGTATGTTGGTTACTACCAGGATTGGCAGTTTTAAGGATTTTCCACGTATCGCGTGTCCGTCCATGTTGCAGTGCAATGACCCAGACACAACACTGACAGCTGCAGGGTAAATAAATAAAAACAGAGTATTTTGATCTTGGAAGGGGAGGTGGTTTGGAGGGGAAGGGGGGGCTGGGGTGTCAGCCAGCCAGAACAGAGTGGCCACAGCTGTGATGGGAACAGATGCGGCACAGGGAGCGGGAGCGGGGAATAAAGTTCTGCAAATGCAAGCAATGCTGGAAAGTCTTGGAGAATGGCATGCATATTTGGGACAGGTGGGAAGTGTTTACGTTGAAATAAGAAGGACGATGGCCTGACAGAATGCTGGTCATGTTACCTGTGACCCAAACTGACTGACCACAGCCCTCACGGGCACAGAACATCTGAGACCACAATTTCTTTGTCACAAGAGAGCCCACTGAATGCATGCAGGGTCGTGCCCAGTGCCAGGGGTGCTAGTGCTCATAGGTGTTTTGTCCCTCTCACAAGCAAGCTGATGTTGGCTCTAAGCAGTCTGTATCCCAGTCTAGCTTGCCGTGGGTCTCTGTAGTACCCCTGTGCAAGCCTTGGACCAGGCAGGTATGAGGCAACATCGAGACCAGGCTCACCTGAGCCAGCAAACCTGCCAAGCATGGTCTCCAGGACTGCTGGAGCACAGCTGGCAGTGCCCAAGGACACCTGTCTGACTGACCCAAGCACCAGCTCTGCCATGGCTGGGTCCCAAGCTGATTACAGTGGTTCAGTGGCTTTGGCATTTGGTTTTTGTTTTGGTTGTTTTGTTTCAGTTTTTTTGGTAAGTTGGTCTTTGTAAGTATAGCAGAAGTTATTTCTCAACCGATGTTTAAATGATGAAACTAGAGTTGCACACTTTTTAAATTCTCAGAAACAGCCCAGCTGCCAGGAGGAGCTCAGTGAGGCACTTGCAAGGCAGGTAACCTGCTGCTGGCTGCTGCCTGACTGAACTGGCATTTTGGTACAAAGCAGTTGTGCTGTGTGCTCTCTGCTGATGGCCATTAAAGATAAGAGGTTGTGGGGCTTATTGCAGGAGGTCTTTGCAATGCTTCACTGAGTTGCCTCCATCCTAAGGACTCATCACAACAAATGACATGAACAAAATCCTTCTTTTCTCCTGGCTCTTTGTACCCTTTCTATAAAACATTAAGGGCTGGATTTTTCAAGAACACTAGAGGCACATGTGTCCCCATTTAAAATTAACAGAAGGTTGGGAACCTATCTCCTTAAGGTACTACTGAAACCCCAGCTAAATGAGTTGAGCTGAGCCCAGCAGAGGCAGACAGTGCAGCTCTGGCACAGCTGTGGAATGAATGCCTGCGTCACACCTATGTTACCCAAGAGGAGCAAAGAGACTTGTGCAAGGTCACTTCATGCTGCAGAATAGAGACAAGAGGCTCCATTTCCCAAGCCTCTGGTCTGCCTCCAAACCTCTCTTTTGCTCCTAGCTAGTAACTGACTTGGGTGACCCATGGGAGAAGAAATCCTTCTAAGTGCAGCTATTTCACTGGAGGATGCTCAAAGGCAGCTTGCAAGAAAGTTAGAGCATTTCTAATCAAGTTGAAGAAAGGCTCACAGACACAAAGTCATGTTGAGGGACATTCCCTGCATTTATTCACACCCTAGCCCCTAGATAAAAATAGCTTTATATGTTAAGTTTAGGACCACAGAAAGCCCAGCGGATAGCAAGGGATTATCACAAAAGGGCAGCAAGGCAGTCAAAAAGAGCCTGAGGGACATCTTGTACGATTTCTATGAAGGGAATAATTAATTCAAACTGTATACAGACAGCTCTGGGAGTGTCCACTCTGGAGATGTTCAAAGAGTCCTTTGCTGCTTTGGGCTCACTTTAAATCAAGTGTCCTAAAAAAACACTTCAGCTATGCATTTCATTTCAGTTATACAGAGTGTTTAAATGCCAAGGGATCAGGGAAAACTTTGTTATTAAAGAGCTGCAAGACTTTAACAAGGTACGCAGTCATTAGAAAGTTGTTGAGTCATGAAAATACTCTCAATAATTTGAAATTAATGTTTAGTGTATGCTGTACCATAAAATGCTTAGATGTTGTGGCCATGGATACCAAAGAAAAGCCTTAAGGCCATGACTACACGAGCAAGTTACCGCAAGGTGAGCTAGGGTGTAATTTTAGAGCACAACACTTACAATAAGGTAACTTCCCTTTTGCCAGCTCTTGTCCTGGGACCCAGGGAGGCAGCTAAGTCCTTGCTGAACATGGCACAGGCTCCTTTTGGAGGCTTCTGGCATGCACGTGGCTGGGTACAGCAAAACAGATAAGGTGCAGTGAATCTATGCAACATCTGACCTTTTAGTAACTTCCCTCTCCAGCACAGAAGCAAGAATGGATGGACTATGTGTAGCAGCCAATGCCATAGAAATGGACACAGTTAGATAATCAAGAAGGCAAACAGAAAGAGCTAGAACCTAATATCAAGATTCTGTTTCATGATAAGAACGAATACATATATGAATAAATTCTTGCAAATCACAAACAGGGCTCTGGTTTCCCTATACCAGTGGATCTACTGATGAAGTAGGCAAAAATTACAAATTACCAAGGGTTTACCTCTCTCTTTTCTTTACCAGAAAAACACAACTATCTGAATTCAGACTGCTTCTGGTGATCTGCCCTTTCTTTTCCATCTTTGGATCCTGCCAAGCACAGTTCATCAAGTGTCACTTATGATTTGTGAAACTTGTTGTGGAGTGTGTTCCTGATAAATTATTTAAAACCAGAACAACAGCACTCCTATCCCAATTCAAGGGTTCATCCCAGAGCCTGGCCTGAGCTTGTTCAATGCCAGGTGGCATTTAATGAAGGGAGAGCAGTAAGTGTATTTCCTCTCCAGATTTTGGAAACTGCTTGTACTTCCTGTTGTAAATAAGGGAATGAAGCTTCACCAAGAGAGCTCTGCTACTGTTGAGGTGAGTGGGAGGAAGCTCTTGAGTCTTCCAGATCAAGTGAGTAATCCTGATATTCAGACCATCTCTACAGTCTCTCCTTCCATCCAGACAGATGTTATAAACCTTTGGAAGGTCAAAGAAAGAGCTTACAAAGGAAGCCTTGAGCCTGGTGAGGACAGTAATCATCTTCATTGCCTCCCACAAGGTTCAGACTTCATCAGACTCCTTTGGGAAGTGCACCATACTCAGCAATAACATCTCTTCATCCTGCACAACCTTCTTCTTTCAGGTTAAGAACTAACAATCCGTGATCCAGGCTTGCCTCTTCCCCTTGTGGACTGGCCTGTAGATCAGGGCTGTGGGACTCTCACTGCTTCATGAGTACCTTACCTAAAGCAAAACTATAAATATAACTAGTTTATATCCCCAAAACCAAGACAGAACTAAAGTCCTTTAGCAAGCTCTGGCCTATGCTACAGGAGTTTTGCAGGCATTGCACAACACTTCGTGTTTTCTAGGTGCAGAAAGTGGGAGACAGTGAATGGGAAGAGTGGGAAGACTATGAATGCCCTTCCTGACCAAAGGCAGAGGGATGTATGTTGGAGCCATCACACCTTATGTTGAAGAGCAGCAATGCTGTGGTGGTGCTGCTCAGCGTTCCTCATACTCCTCATGGAAGCAGGAGCAGGATGCAGATACCAGCCAGCACACTGCCTGAAATTACAGAGAAATCAAGCAGAAATGATGGTTCCCTTGCTAGTAAAGAGTAACTCTACCATTGCCCACATCTACAATTAAGAGATATTGTTCTGAAGTAGCACAAAATACTCCAACTGTCTACCACTCCTGTGGTTGCTTGTAGGCATCTGTATTCTCTAGGCACTCACTGTATCAGTGTCTCAAGAGTTAAACTACCTGGAAGAAGGGGATTTTAGTAGAAGATCCGGAGTGGTGAACATTATCAGCAGTGTTAATCTGTCACATCTTTCCTGGACTGTACATACCACGCTCCATCACTCTGGCATGTCATGGCCTGCATTGTTACAAGATGTACTGAAGCTGTAGCCAGCCATAGTTTGGCATCTCAGTGAACCTTCTGATCCAAGAATATACGGGAAGGAAAAAATAATAATGCCATTTTCAAGAAGAAAAAACCCCACACAAACCAACCCAGCTCTATAAAAATCAAGCAAAACTAACTCCAAAACTTCTAAGCAAGTACTAACATAGACTTTTTCAAATACAACTATAGAAAAATCTGTTTGAATTAAAGGGGCGTTAGACCCTTGACTGCACACCTCTGAGGGATGCCAGATGGCTTCAAACCTAGAGTTTTTCTTTGTCATGTTTCTCTCATATTCAGACACATACAAAGAAAAATCAATAAAAATTTGTTTTCCTGGTTCCTGTTTCCCAGTTCTGGCAAGAACCTGGCCAGCAGCCAGGCTGGCCTGAAAATATCCCATGTTATCTGAGCTTGGAAACACAGCAGACTCAATCTGGACCAGTCACTGGAGTTGACACCACCAGAGTGCCCGTAGCCCACACCCCAGAGCAGACACTGAACTGCAGACACCAGATGAGAGAGAAGGCTCTTGGCCCTATTGTTGTTGTTGAGCTCCTGGAAAGGAGCTAGGGAGAGGAAAAATGTTCTGGATAGGATAAAAAAAGTCTCACAGGAATGGATGATCTCACTTGTCCACACACACACACCCAGATGTACAAATATATATAATTAACTGGAAAATACTGTGTGGTACAAAGGTTTCTTCAGTTTGGGATCATCACAGTTGGGTTAGTCAAGGTTGGCACAGCCATAACAAAGAGTACTTCCCACACATCTCCTGCTAAGAGCCCTTCTACCACATCATAGCATTTTAGTAGGCATTTATATCTGTTGATAGGTACCTCTATACTTTCCATGCAGAGAAAACTAGGCATGTGATACAACTATTAAATGTGTATGTAATAGCCTATATAGTCATCAGTAGAATAGATGGGCTCTATGTACACACATGCTCTTATGTAGACAGATCTTGGACAACTTTAAACTGTCACAAGGGTGTATAAGGGGCAGGAGATGAAAAGACTATCCCATTCAAATACCATAAAGAAGAAAATCCAAAAGAAAGAAGAAAATCAAAAGCTGCCAAAGGCAGTCTCCAGTTGGTTTTGCCTCTGTGCAGGACATTTCTGGCAGAACAGAGGGAGAGCCATTGTAGTAGGTGGCACTATGGAACTTTGGGGTTTCTTAAGCAGCCCCATGACAATTTGGGCAAAGTTGCAAAAACCAGCTCAACTTACAGCCACAAATTACCAGTTTCAAAGGTAACACCAAACATATTCTGCATCCCTTTCCCCATTTCCTAGACAGTGCCTCCTAAGGGAGGCAAAAAAGTGCTCCTCAGAGCACAGCTGAGACCTTACCAGCTCACCAAAGCAGCAAAGCCATTGCCATGCACTGTGGAGATACTACATTGCATGACAAACAAGTCCTTGCCCCATTCTGTTCCAAAGGTATATGTATTTTTTAATCTGGGCTTGTTTGTTTTAAATGAAGCATATATATGCCTCTATGTGTTTGGTTGTTTGGTTGCTTTTTGGGTTTTGGTTTGGTGTTTTGGTTTTTTTTTGCGGGGGGGGAGCAGCAAGCAATTTGTGTAGGCTTTAGTTTTGTTTTAGGAAATGGTATTAAGCATTGCCACACACTTTCCACTCGTCCTGAAGATGAAGTTGTGTCCTCATATACAGCTGGTGGTGCCCATTTTTATCACCTTGGAGGTTCCCATGGGCATCCTCACCTCTGAGCAGGACATTCTGGAGCTACAGTGTGAGAGCAAAATTAAACCTTTCCCTTGAAAGAAGCCTCCACATCATCTCTTAGAATTTTGCAAGAACCAAAACTGTCATAATAAAACCAAGGCATGAGAGGGAGAGCAGGAAAAGATCTGTGTTACCTCTGCTTAGATAACTCCAAAAGCCACTAGATCCATGTAACATTAAATGAAAATAGTTCACTACTTCCACTGTCCTGCTAGAGCAGGACCTGGTCTGTTGTTTGTCTTGCACTGAAGAAGTAGGCCAGTGTTTCTCAACAGGAAGGCTTGCCTGGATCCCAGACAAAGAGGGCTTGGGAACACCAGCCCTCAAATAACCTAACCGCTCATTTATCCCAACCCTTTACACATTCTAGAAAATTCACCACCACAGCTGCAGACCTGCATCCAGCTTCCCCACAAAACAGTTAACGTAATCCCTAAGCAGAGATACTAATGAGAGAAGCCAAGAATGGTTATTTTTTAGGTAACAAGAATGTCCCGAACTTCACTGGTGTTACATAACTTTTAGTTTCTTGTTCCAAGCTCCAAGCTACTGAAAAGTTTGTCTGATTTTTAAAACTCCAGGTCATTCCTTTCTCTGTGTCCAAGCTGCTCTTCCAATATCTTTTTTAATCGCGTGCTTGTTTCCAGTGAGTGGACTCCAAGTGACAGGAAAAACTCTGTAAGAGAGATTGTCTTCTTGCATATAAATCTTACTTTGAAGGGAGACAGTATTTTTGGAATTCAAGAGCTGCTTTTTTTCCTCTGGAAGATTTTTGTTCTGCTGCTTACAGAAACACTTTGTCTCTAGAAGGAAGATGCTTACTCAACTCTAATCTGAAAGGAGGGCCATGAGGTAAAAATCTCCTATGCTACATATATTTTCTGGATGAAGGAGGTATTTTCTTTTAGTCTGTTTAGGCCTTTATTAATTTGTCTGCATCCAGGTGTGCAGGATTTCTGGCAGGGGATGTGTCACCCCCCCTAAATACAATACAGCACAGATTTGTATTTTTTTGGTCTCTAAGATGCCCCAAGATGTCTGTGCCATGCTTCACCTAATCACAAACCACAAGCAATGACACTCATACAGACAACACAGATGCTTTGAGGTTCAGCTATGCATTTTAAGAGTCTTGACCAAAACATTATTTATTACTGGTTACTCAACAACAACAACAACAATAAATATAAACTTGCAAGAATGAGTTGGGAGTGTCAAAGGCAGAAAAGTTCTACCCCAAAGGCTTATGCTTCATATAAACATGATGGCCAGAAAGGGCACAACACAATGATGAGAAGCTCAGAAAATGGCTTAACATCTTAGACAGTGGGCAGGCTCCAGATGGGTGCAAACATACTCACTAAAGCCAGCTCCTCACCCTTGATGACTTTTTGCATCCTTCCCTTGATCTGTACACCACTGCTCTCTCTGATGGACTGGCTGGTAGAGCTTCTGCTGAATGCTGTGTCTGTCACCAGGGTCTAGAAGCAGAGCTGGACAACAGCTAGCAGGCCCCTGGCCACACACTTAAAAATTCCTCTCTGACTGAAGCCTGGTGTTGTGGCTCCAAGAGATCCAGCTTACCCCCAGCACAATAGGTTACATAGCATGGTCTCATACTTGGGCAAAGAAGACACCAAGGTATTTGGGGACTTTGTGTGCAACTGACAGTAGCTCTCAGTAGGGTCTGACATCCCAGATAGAGGAGATACAGTCTTTGTTCAGCACTGTGCCCAGATGGTTTCACTGACCATTGAGGCATACCTCCAGCTGCATAGTTCATTATAAAATGAATAGGGAGATATAAAAATTCAAGATGGGGCAGTGACCAATAGCTGGATGTTTCTTTCTCATCCCCAGACACAGCAGAAGACCTGGAAGACAAGAACAATGACAGGACAAATCAGCTTTCCCATCTATTGACCGCAACCAACACAGAAACAGGGAGAGGGATTCAGCTTGCTTTACAGTACAGGTATCTCCATCCAACCTGAGCACTGTAGGCATATTTTTAGGGGAGATTAGCCAGGCTTGTTTGGGCTGTCAGGTTAAAGTGACTCAGCCCCTAGCCACACCTCTTTCTCTTTGCTTGTTGGAAGGGTGTCTAGATAGCGCAGGTGTAGGCGTTGCCATGTCCACATTTGGTGGGATGAATTTCTTTTGGAGAATCACATGCTGTATCAACACCAGCCCAGTAATCAGGGCAGAGGGCTACAAACAGGCAAAGGATGTCTAGACCCCCATGGGGATTTAGTGGCCTCATTCCTGGCTGACTTGTACAGCCATGTGCAGCTGCACACAAAAACCAGTGCCCAAACCCCAGCTCTCCTCTGCTCCCAGTGTGTTTTGGTGACTGTGCTGTTCCCCTCTTGGAGCTCTGCAGAGACAGCAAAGAGCCATGCAGCAAGGAGGACTGGTTCTGATGAAGCTTCTTTTTAACCTGCCTGATGGACAGGCTTCTCCAAGCAACTCTCAGCATCTGGATACAAACAGGCATGCTGCCTTTGCTGCCACATGGTCTCCAGGGCAACATCTGCAATGTGTACACAACAAGACCATCAGGTAGCTGCTTGTGTGACACTGAACATCATCACAACCTTTTATTCCTGGCACAGGGCACTGAGAGATGAATGAGGCTGATAGGAGAAATGGCAGCACCCTGCTACAATGGATCTAATTCTCCAGTGTCTTTCTCCAAAGCTATGTGTCTACATAGACATATACAGAAGCATACCTCACTGACCTTTGTCTCAAAACCTCCCAGTTGTACCAGCGCTGCTTACCTCAAAACAAGTTAAGAAAGCCCAAAATCTGTACCTAACATTCCAAGAGACCACGACCTCTTCTGCATTTTTTAAAAATAATATTCATTTTCACTACTCATGGTCCAATCCTAGTGATCCTAGGGCATCAATCATCCTGTTTATATTTGGGAGTGGGCTCAAATAGTTTGGGACAGAATAGTGGTAAGTGAATAGTTTTCATAAAAATGTCTAAATGCAAACAGAAATTTGAAGTCCAGTCCTGCTTCCATTCGCAGTCAATTCCTTGAACAGCCAGTTCCCAACAGTAACTCTGAAGATATTTCCAGTGAGAGAACAAGTGAGGTCTGGAAGATCCTGCAGAAAAGTTGCCTATCCTAACTGCAAAATTTATTTCAAAGAGAGGACTTAACAAATGAGATCTAGTGCTTTGCACAGCCAGCATTCATGGGAAGAACTCTGCTGTCTATAAACCAGGTACAGTGATTTCACCGAGTGCCCTGGTGCTCTTGTCTGATGCCTAGTAGGTTTCCAGTTGTCCAAACCTTAGAAAGCACTGATAAATAGCTTATTTTAGTCTTGCCACATATATCAAAGGTCAAATAGCTGGACCTCTTTTGACACCCAAACCTATGATGATGATCATGAATTTAATCAATCAAAGGACTTTTCAACCATTGGGAGCCTTCCCAGAGACGTGAAGAAAGAGCAGCCCTGGAAGTCATGGGACAATGAATGCACTGACAAGTAGGTATAAAGGATTTGTGCAGAAATATCTGCATGTGCATGTGCGAGGGGAAAAGACAAGATCAACTAATCCCTTTCCTCGAGGCTATGTTTTTACTCTTTCAGACTGGCACGTGCCTCCTTTGTTTTCGATAATAGAGGTAATTATATCTGAAATGTTAAACTATAAATCCATCACGCAATTAAGGGAATTCAAACTGCACAGAACTATGGGAACATTTAAGAATGGATTATGGAGAGATTCTGAAAATCACACTCTAGTGTTTTCCATCACTTGACTCAAACACTCAGGCAGTTTACTGCTTTCCCCTGGGACTATCTTCCCACCACAAGATAAGAGAACCACACACTGATTCCAGTGAGAATCACTAGTGTACTGTGGTGGAACAAAACAGCCTTCAGAGAGGGGTTTTAGTGTACTGTGGTGGAACAAAACAGCCTTCAGAGAGTGGTTTATGGTTTGTGTTTCCTTTAATTTTTTTTGACCCTTCTTATCACTGAACAAAAGCTTGTGGTCTTTCCTAGATAATCACATTTAAGCTCTTATAAAACCACATGCCTGTATAAAGCTAGTCTTATGCAACTTGGATGAAGTTTTTTTCCCACTGTAATTATTGTGGAAGAAATCTATCATTATATTTTACAGGGAAGCCTACAATGCAATGCACTTAGTTAAAAATACAGACGAAGCAGTGTATTTCCAAGTCCTCCCACCCTCTACCACTTATATTTGCAAACAAAAGAAGGAAGAAAAATAGGAATACTAAAAAATGAGACTCATTCTTTTCTCATAGCATCACCAGTGACACTCACCTTCCATGGGCAGTGAAGGAGGAGTGCCTGGGCTTACCATACAGTATTATCTGCGTGGAAGCCTCTCCAGCTCACTGCTAGAGCAATGGTGCTGGTGCTAGCAGGGATCCAAGCCATGGAGGCCTTAAATACAGGTTCTTGTGGCCTTCACACCTCTCCATATTAGTAGCTGCTTGCCAGACTCAGGCCCAAGGCATCAGTCCTTGCTTAGAAAGAGTGAGCTTGGGCTTTCTGCTGTGGGGATGGTGCATATGTGTGCACAGTTTGTCTGAGCTGCCAGGTCAAAAGAGGAGAAGGCACAGTGTTTTCCCCCTTGGGAAGGGGGGCTGCAATTTCCCTTACAGAAAAGGAAGGAGAAGGTGATTTGAGCACAGCCTCAGACATGGAGACGGAGGCAGACATCAGGAACTTGGGATTGCTCAGATCCTGATGGGTCTATCTGGATCTCGGTACCCAGGTGAGCTGTATCTGACATTAAGAGCAGAGGCAAGTATCACTTGCATCTTTCTTCCCAATAGTTCTTACCAAACATGAACAGAGAGCGATTTTTGGGGGTGATCTTTGGGCAAGGAATGCCATTACTTACACCACAGTCACTTGGGATAATATTTATTACCAATAGCCTTTTGCAGGGCAAGCTCAGGCAAGGAAGATCAAATCATTGCTTCAGGGCATCTCTTGACTTATAACTGCAGAAATGCCAACAACAAAAAAAGTCAAATGCAGGATGGAATATGAGTGTACTGGGGTTGACTCAGAAACCATAAGGTTTGGTGAAGTATAGTTGTTTTACTTTGGGGTGTACATGGGCCATATTCTACATAAGTGTAAGGGCTAGAAACACATTTTGGGTTGTTAGGGATTTTTTTTGCTTGATGGGTTGGTTTTTTATGAGAACTGAATTTCTTGGATAATAACAGACTATTTTTTTTGAAATAGACTTCCAATGTGAAATTCAGGCTAAAATTATGAGAACTGGCAACATAGTAACTACTACTTTGACTTCTGCGTGCAACATTGCAAAAATGTTGATTAAAAACTAGACAACTTTCTTCCACTCACCACATTTGGATCATTAAACAACCCAAGTATCTTCATATTTCAAGTATCATCCAATCTTAGTTGAAACCTTTTAACTGGCCAGGGTTTGTTTCCTTGCTGGAATGAGCGGGACAAGTACTCCACCCCTCCTTTTAAATAGACTTAAGCTGTATCATTGAAGTTACTTGGAACAGGGTGCAGGGACCATCAGGAAAGGATTAACTGTAACGAAATCTTTGTGAGGTTAAAAACTGGGCAAGCTGGCCATTCAAAGTCTGCAACGGGCCATTTGCATGTAGCAAGCCAACCTTCCAAAAAACCAACCTAATTACATGTCTACCTTGAAGGTGATGCATGAGGGTTTCTGCTGTTACTGGAAGATACCCCAATGCAAATGCCTCCATAAAGCTTTTAAGAAGCCATCAACTCAGACAGGGTGAACTGGTGGACTACAGACTAGGATTTATTTAGTGAGAGGCGTGAAAAGCCAGCAATCCAGCCCAGCATTCCCAGGATTTTGTCTCTGGCACAGGAAGGGTTTGCATGTTTCCCGCTTGTGGCTTCTATTTTAGCCTGTATTCATTGCTGGGATGCTTTGACACAGCTGTGCTGGTTCATTAACTGCCCAGCATGTCACTCAGCCCAAGCAAATGGCTTTGGGGTAGTGTTTTCCAATGACTCAAGGGAAGGGTAGACCTCTCTGTGAAGAAAGGAAGGTGTTAGTATTGGAGATATTTGAGAATCTCATGAGATATATTTAAAATTAAGAACAGAGAAGAAGATTCAAAAAGGAGCAAGACAGCTTCCCACAGCAAAAAGGCTGGGACTCAAATGGACACTTCAGGAATAATTCTCAGCCATTGAGAAACCCTACTGAGATATGAACCAAGATCATGAAGTGACCAATGAACCAAGACCTCTGTTTGTGTTACAGCTAATATATCTAGTAGAAAGCTTATCATACCTGTGGCCTTCCCTGTGGGCTCAGAAGCAAAGAGTTTGAGGGCACTAACTGGACACAGAGAATGAGGGAAACGGATCCACAGTATCCCTACCCTTTTCTGGTCACTACATACTGCTCTCAGGTGAGAGCCATTCACAAAATTAGAGCATGCTCAAGCCTTGCCTTTCAATGTTTCAGTTCAGAAGGTGCCCTGCCCTATTCCAGAAACTACGTCAGGGATATGCTGATCTGTGCAGCTGCTGGTTGGGCACTGTTTCTAAAGAAACAGGGTCCATATCCTTCTGCAAGTGACTCATGCTGAAATCATCCCACTCAGGAAGATATAGAAGGAGCCATCCCACCTTTTCCTCCAGGGTGGACTTGCAGCATGGAGGAGCAAAACAGGTGCTGCAAGTGGAGAGGTTTGGGGCTTCCTGCTGCCTTGCTCCTTGAATTCCTGTTTTGTGCAGAGGAAAAGGGAGACAGCCCATAAAGAAGATGTTGTCTGCCAGCCCACGCTATGGCATCCATCACAGTGACAGCCCTTGGCCACGGGCAGTCTGGGAGGAGCATCCCTGACATGCGGCCCTGGCACGCGAGCCTGTCTCCACTCCTCTCCCCAGTCCTTGCTGTAATCCCTGCTCTGCCCTACCATAACACAGTCTCCTTGCTCTTGCCTCCTCATGTACATTAATACAACAGAGTAACTGCTTGCTTCATGCTTTTAATGGGTAGTCTCTGAAAGACCAATATGGGCCCAGGTAGAGTTAGGGACTGTGGATACTTGGCCTTAAAGGCAGGAGATTAGGAAATGCACATGACACCATGACAAGCACAAAGCCTCCATGACTACTGCCATGCTGGTACTAACCCTATCTCAGTAACCAGCTGTGGGGGTCATTCACTGAGAACATTTCCCAAGGCATCTAAAACTAGTTTTAGTTTAAAAATCAGATTCAGGCTCAGACAGCTCAGTGAGCCCAGTAGCCCTAGCCCAGTCCCCTACTGCAGCACAACATTGCTCAGCATGAACCATTGAGAGGTCTGTCATTCATATGTTCACACCTATATCTGTAGAGACACAGCTACTTAAGAATATAAGGGCTCTGTAGCATTACTTCCCAGTCCATCCTGGGCTGCTTGTCACTGGGTTGTTCTAGCCTTTGACCTGCACTGCTGCAGTTCTTCCCAAATGGGATCCCCAGTAGTCACCTCCCATGCACATGCACTCACACAAGCCTGCACCATGCAAGCTGCTTGTGCCTGCTCTTCCAGGCAGTCACTGCTGTTTCAGTTGCCCATTAGAAACCCAGCTTGGCTCAAAAACTAGAGAGACTGACAAAAACACATTTTGCTGCTCTTCCTGCAAAACTCTTGAACTCCTGAAAGTTGAACACATAAAAGCAATCTGAGGTTAGCATGTAATACACAAACCACATGAAAGAGATAATTTAGCATTAGACAAATATTACCAGAAGCAGGTTGAAACTAATACAGGTTTTGCATTCAGGTCATAAAATACATAAAATGCCTTATGAGGTGTCCCTACTTAGTGCACCTTGATGGGGGAATAACTACAAGTGCTCCAATGCTCATACAAACTGAATACAAAAAAAAGCACCTTGCTCCTTCACCCTTCCCCTACACTCCATGCGAGAGATACATCTACAGAGCAGCGTCTGAAAGGTGACAGACAATTCAGAAAAAAGATGGGCCAAAATTGTTTTCTGTTCCCATTTCAATCCTACAGAAAAGCCACACCAACAAGCTGAATCCAAGCACCTTGACAATCCTATCACACTATTTTTTAGCACAGCCATAAGACACCTTAAATACCTGATGCCAGTGAACCAGCTGGAGCACTAGCAGAGAGAGTATATGGTCCCCAGTGCTGCCTTCTGACTGTGGCTCTGGCACAGAGGGGTGAATGCAGAGACCAGTCTCCAAGCAGCATTAAGGAACCTGTTTGAGATCTCTCTTCTGATCCTGGAGGAAGCTACACGCAACCTGATGTTAGAAACTTCTGTCTGTGATTGACTCCTGTAGGATTTAACCATGTTACCACAATTTTTACAGATCCCAAAGCCCAGCATCTCACTTTAAGCCAGGAAAACCCCAACAAATCCCACATATTTCAAAGAAGATGAAGTTCTGAAAATAGAGCCGTGTTGCACCTTTAAAAATTATGTTGGCAGAGGAACTGGATTTACTTTGAAAGTTAGTTTGCTATGAAAGAGCTACACAGCAAAATGCTAAATCCCTTTAGAGAACAGAATGAAATAAAAGCAGATATTTCTTCTCTTAACACCTTGTCAGCAAAATTCTCCTTCTTGGGCAAGACTTTTCTTCTTTTGCAAAATTATTGTGCTAGTTTGCCGATGAAGCTTTTCTAAGAACAACCACCTAAGCAACATAGCTGCTTTCTCACCCTGCCTCTCCCAACACTTCAACACTCCCTCCTGTGCCCAAGTAGAAAATTCTTTCCCTTGGGGCCTGCAATGAAACTCACACAAGTTATTGGGAGAAAATGCTGCACTGATGTAGAACCCACTTCCCTCTTTCCTCTCTCCCCCTGGTTTTTTTTTTATTCCTTTTATGTTCCCAACCCTGACTTTCAACTACTGTTCCAGCTGGAGTCTGAGAAATGCATTTGATTTGAGATATTTCTACTGTTGTGTTTTAAACACAAACAAACCTATCAAGGGCCACTAAAAATATGAAGATTGATCAAGTCATAGTTAGGCTGAAAAATATTCCAATGTTACCAATGGCCTAACTTCCAAATGATGTACTGGGTAAACACAATTCAACCGATTTTGTGGTCTTCATTCAGCTTAGCTCTTTAAAGAGAAATCTGGATGGAAATGTGAATATTCATCAAAGCACACTATTACAGAGAATGTTCATAGGATGTTTCTGTAAACTGGTCTGTCAGCAAAGACTACAGAAGAGGACAGCCTATGTCCTATTTTTAACACTTTATTCACCAGCTGAGAATAGCTGGAAGAATAGCGAAGGTATCACATACTGACCTTAATTAAGACAGTGATTCACCCTTTGTCTCTGAATACAAACACAACAGCTTGGAGCTGGAAGGCTTACATACAAAGAGAGTTTGGGTGAAGAGTTAAAAATTACCATTTTGAGGGAGAATATAGGGTTCCTGAAAGACACATTATCCCAGGGAACACACACACAATCATTCATCTGGTTTGTTTTTTTCTGAACACCTAGAGAAATACAACTATGGAAGGTAATGGTTTTTGAACATCTGGAAATCCCAAGTTAACACATCACTTCACTCTGGCCCTTATGAAAAACAAGACCATCATCAATCTTATGATATAATGCATTTTTACAAAAAAAACCCCTTGCAACATCCTGAAAACAGAAACAATTTTTTAAATTCTTCCTCACCTAATTTTCTTGTTCCATGTGAAACACCCTTCCAGGATAGCTCCAGAGAGAATGTTTTTCTTGAAAGAATTAACACAATGTGTTCCAGTATTATTTTTGCTTTGATTCATTCCTTAGAAAGCTAATTTCAACAGCTTGACTAAGGAGACCCAATATTGACAGTATACTGGAGAAGGGAAAACTTTCCAGTTTCATCATTAGGATGTTCCAGAGGTCTCCAACTGATTCAAACCAAAGTCACTTCTTTGAAGAACAGGATATATCTTAAAAGGCATTATTAATAATATTTCTACAATTGCTCCACAAATGTATCAAATGGAATCATCACACAACCTATTTTGAATGCCTATAAAGTGCTGAAAACTAAAATATTCATATCACTTTACAGTCATGATAGAAAATGCCTTCAGAAGAACTAAGGAACTACATCTCTACCACATTCAAAAACACCTTAGGTTGGTAAAGAGCATTTCCTGACTGCAATGCGAAGCTCCTGCATTTGTACTTTAAAATAGATTTAAAACTAAAAGGACATAGATAATTTGGTGTACAGCCCAGTTTTTGTAATTCAAGAGCAATGGTTTTTACAGCAATGGCAGGGATGGCTGACAGTGGTCCAGAGCACTTAGCACAAACACAGGAGCTGCAAGCACCAAGTTCACAGCTGAACCCCTCCAAAATTTTGGCACAGCACATGTCCTGGATAATTTCCCCATCAGTCTGGGATTCTGGTTTGGATTATCTTCCATGAGGAGAGAGAGGATGGAGCATGTACAGCTGACTAATACTTACATACATTAGGGGTGAAAATCCCCTTAAAAATTATGCTGAGAGAGTGAAAATCAACACTGGACAGAGAGACAGCAAAGAGATCTTACCACTGTTGTTGTAGGAATGCTTCCCAATAGAGCCACAGGAGTGACCTCTGCAATAAAAAGGTTGTGTGCTGCCTTGAAAAGGGGTGTGTTTCCTCCTTAAGGATTCATAGAAATTCTACTGTATTTGAGATTTGAAGAGAAAAATATAAGAAGTATCACTTTAGAGTTCCTGGGGGATGGGATTTCAAAGTCCAGCTTTGCATAAGTAAATTCAATTGAATAACCATACCTGTTCTGATTCCCAAAGAAGGCCAAAAGCCTTCTCTAGAGGCCAGCATGGAGAGGCTGGTGCAAGACCACAACTAGCACAACCAAGTGCTGGGTCCTTGCTCTTGGCTCTCTCTACAGTCCAGGTGGGGATAAAAAAATGTGAAGTTTGTCCAATAAAAATAGGGAAAACTAAGAGTACAGAGTCAACTTAAATCATAGCAAAGTCTGAGTCTTAGAAAGGTGCTTCTGGAGAAGGCACATAGACATGAAATTAAGCAAAAAATCCTTTTGAAATAAAACATTTTGGATCAAAGCTACAGCAAAATTTTCTTGCTTCATATCACCCTGGTGACACTACTTTTCTGTAGAAGGAAGCAAAGTGGCCTCTGTTTGGTAAACTCAAGGCTCAGAAATCAAAGCAGCCTGGTAGGGAAGTAGGGAAAACCACAGAGCTGGTTTAATTTGAAGAGTTTTAAGTGGTCCTAGAGAAGCAGGCCAGAAAGTAGTGTTTTTAAAGTGTCAAGAACCCAAATCCAAGGCTCAGACATCCTCCAAACTTGAGGTTTGATCACATTCAAAGAATATTTGGACTCAATCCCAAATCAGTGAACACCAAATGTGCCATACCCATTTCTGTTTTTAAGGGCTGGGGAAGATGTCAGGCAGATTTCTTTCTCACAGGGCATGCAAAGTATGGGCAGCAGAAAGGCACATGTTCTCACTGTACCATTGCCAATCAATGTGCTTTTTTGCTGCCCAGGAGAAAATTTCTCCTTAGAGAGGAAGGCATAATAATGGCCAAGGCCACAGGGCATCACACAGACTGTCTGGTAATCAAAACTGCAAGGTCAGGCTTTGTCAGAGGGAACGTCAGGGGTAGGACCTGGCACCAGACAGATGGTTCTTCGTTTCCCTACTCTCCCCCATCCATTTCACAAATGTTGGTGGATCCTTCTGCCAGACTATGACTTCAAGCCTTTGAGGAAGGGAGCCTGACTCTAGCTGTTCATTCAAAACCTTCTGCCCTGACCCTGCCAAAGACTGTGTATTGATATGGGAATTGTAGACATGGAGAAATGGTTTTAAATTAACATCTAGTCCCTAAGCTTTTCATACGATCAAACAAAGTATCACATACAAATTCTTCCAAAAATTCTTGTTTTTCCTATCCAGTCCTACAGTGAAGGTGGAGAATGGAGTTTAGGACCAGAGAACAGAAGTTGTATCTGAAGGCTTTTGTGTCTCTAGATGTGAACTCTGGTCTGCAAATTAACAGGGCCAGAGGACAGCCATAGTCAGCTAGGTTTGACTTCTGAAAGGATGCCAGCAACAAGGCAGCTCTGAATGAATCTCCTGCATGAACCACAGTGTAACTGATGGGAAAAGCATCCAATCCCTACTGCAAATAATGGAATAAATCATAGCTCTGACTTTCGTTCCAAGAATGGCTTCCGCTGTTAAATGTTGAAGACTTATATATAGTATGAACTCATCCAAATTCTGACTACCAATGCTTATTACACCATTGCCCAAATGAGCTTCTGTTTCTGCATTTCTCTTCCTTATATAGCATACTTGAAAACCAGACTTTTCTTGACTTGTTGTTTAGTGAGCTAAGGAAATGGACAGTACTGTAAGGCATTTGCCAGTCCTTCAGTCATTCTTGTGGCTCTTCTCTGAAAGACTGCCAATTTTTCAACATCCTTCTTTAATTGTGGGTACCACAGCTGGATGGAGTATTCCCAAACCAGTTGCACCAATGCCAAACACAGCAGTAAAGCAGTCCCTGGGTATATAAGCAGGGAATATCAAGTAGGCGTTAGAACGGTTTGAAGGATTGTTTTAGACCCTTTGGCCACAGCATTGGAGTGAGAGATGACACTCAGCCAATTATACATTCAAACCCTCCATTATTTTCAAGATTCCTGTTTCTCAGGCCAGTCTATTCCATCTGGTACATAGAGCTCAGATTTTTAATTTCCTTTACCTGTTGCATCCTCAAAAAAGGAATTATTTGCTATTTCCATTCTATCAAGGGATCCAAACTAAGCTAAACTAGTCTTTCTGACATCTGCTACCATCAGCAATCTGGAGTTCACCCCTTTTTACTATCACTGTCATACTAATAAGCAACTCATAGCAACACCTAGGACCACAGCTATTTGATGTGTTAACACTTCAAATCTATCTACAAAATCCTACTTTGAGGTCTGCAACTGAAACAGTTGGATTCCATGCGCCATTTCCTGTTTGATACTGTACCATTTTTGTTCATGAAAGAAAAGGGAGCAAGGTAAAGGCTTATAGGTCGTTATTAAATCAACATTAGTCTAATAATTAACCAGACAGACTTTTTTTTACATCCAAATGAGGTTGACCAGTTAGTTTCCAAAAATCAGCACTAGATGCCTCTTCAATTAATACATTGCTTTAGTATGTCATTCCTTGTGTATATCCTTGTATATCCTTGAATTTCCTTGAATTATTATTAATGTTAATTATTAATGATCATAGCAATCCATTTAATATATAGATCTAAATTTAGATATTTTTAGCCTCTAGAACTTCCCCTGTGTTTCTCATTAGAAATCAAAATAAAGACCTAGGGAACTCTTCAGCTTTGTACCTCTAGGATTTGAAGTTAGAAAAACTGTTTGATTTACATATGTAACTTTAGAACCTGATTGTTAACATACTTCTAAGTTCCAATGAAGTGAAAATTATTCCATTTTCCAGAGAAAATATGAATCCTGTGTTTATTCACAAGATACAAAGAGGGTTGTTTTGGTGCCACTATTGTCGATTTTATCACAACCAGTCAACCAATTGAATTCCTATGGACTATTTCGTTGAAACTCTATTATTTTCTTTCTTTATCTGATTTTCCAAGTGACAATGCCCTAATCAGACCTTCCACAGGGCACCAGCATTGAACTCTAATTGGACATTTGTGTGCAAAGGAGCAGAGGCAGTTTTCACGCTTATGAAAACAAGAAATCCAAGCATCCTGAAAAGATCTGGTGCACAGCATTTTTTCAGGCCACAATTCTACTGTAAATATTCCCATATTTTGTTACTCTCTATAAAGCTGTAGGTTACCTTCTGCCTCACTGGGGCAGACCCTCCACACCAGTTTGACTGCTGTCTCCCTGAAAACATGGACTTCAGATTAACAGCAGTCACCTGCCGAGGAAGATACTGTTCCAGAACTGTTAAATTTGTGATTCTACCAAAGGTCATTTTCTCCCCACCTGCAGGTGAGCACGGCCTGACTGGCTGGTGCATTACAATAAACAGATGCTATCAGCACCAGCAACAAATTATCTTCTGAGGCTTTGTAATTTCTAGAGAGTACAGGTTGTGGCAAGTCGATTTACATTGAGGATGGAGAGGGAGTGAAGCAGAGGTTATATAGGCATTAGCAAGCAATTCAGTACAAGGGAAAAGGAATGGTAAATTGAAGCTGGATAGTTACAGTGTGAAAGAAGCCATTATCTGTGCACCCATATCACTCCTAGTGAGGCACACAGCAAACCAGATGTGGGCATGTGGAGGTTTCACACCAGTGCTTTATGCTCAAGTGGTAAAAAACCAGAGGAGCATGTGCATCTGTACACAAAGGGTTTTAGTGGAGCAGGATCAATCCTTCCTTCAAATGATTCAAAGGATTTCCTATGCCTTCTCCTTTCCCCTTTTAAATAAGCAATTCAGAACAGAGAAATACATTCAATAACATGACTCAAAGCTAAGAGTTCTCAACAATTTCAAGTCAGTAGCCTTTCAGATTCTAGGGCAGCTATTCATTTACACTTGAATGCAATCAGTACAAATCTAGATTATTCTATGAAGAGTCTGTTTGATATCTCCCTTTCAAACTGCTGGGTGAACTTTAATACAAACAAAATCAGGCCAGTGATTCTCTGATTTATGTCCATTTAACATTACAAATTAAAGAATCCTGTCTCCTGACTCATTTACATGCCTTCAGACTGCTGTCAAACCTGGGGTGTGTGCAGCATTTCATCTTTCTAGCATAATGTTCAAAATACTCTGCTATTCCTCTCCCTAGCACTGCTGAGGTTCTTTGATTTTTCAATACAGTTCAAAATAGGAGCAGTACTTTTTATTTTTCTCTCCTAATATCTGTTTCTATTTCAGGGAAATCCAGGTGAAATGGCCTGTGATTAGCTTTCAAGAGGCAAACTTATAGATGATATTGTAGGCAAATTACTACATTTCTCAACCTTTTAAAGGATGCTGAACAAAAACAAAATCTCAGCAGAGTAAGAAGTCCAAATACTCTCCCAAGAAAATTTGGGCTAGCACATTTAAAACACAATATTTCCATAGCCAAAACATTCGCATCTGGATGCTTTTAACTTTGTCAGCACAGCCAGACACCCACTTGTATCTGGGTGTTGTGCAATTCCAGCATGAAACTCAAACTCATACCATGAATCCAGAAGCAGCAGCCTAACACTCTGCCATCACACCCTTTCTTATAAATCTTTGGTCCTAGAGAACTTCTTCCAGCTCTAGGGTTTGGAATAACTTGTTTTCAGACCAAAGCTGTCTTCTCCAAACCAAGTCCTGTATCCTGGCTGAGTTAGCTGGAGTTAAATCAGCATAAAACTAAAATAGCACAATGGAAAGTCAAGCTTACTGTTAAATCATGCTTCTATTTTTATCTGGCAAAGCACTTAAGCATGTGGTTGAGATCCTCAGAACTTAAGCATATGCTTGAAGTTAGTCCTCTGTTTACATGCATTGTTAACCCAGGGCTTATAAATCAACTGATTCTGTGAATCTGGCTGAAATATTGTGATTTTGAAAAGAAAACACACAATGCTCATCTCCAAATATGAAAAGGGATCCTTAGGCTCAGGATGCAGAAACTTGCACATCAAGCAGGAAAAGCTGAGCACAGGCGGTTGGGGAAAAAGCTCACGCAAACATATAGAAAGGAAAATACCTTCAAGTGAACTGCAGGACAGCACAAAGCAGGAAACAAGTTTTGGAGTTAAGCAGATTCAACTTTAGTAGAAAAGGGATACGAAGATGGTGCTGCAGGCAAAGCCAAGCTTTATCTAGCCCAGCAGTTTACCTGCAACACTGTCCAAAAACAGATACTTAAAAGGCACACGAACAGGCCATGCACAGAATGGTCACAATCTTCCAGTTTCTGGCCATTAGCAATTTAGGGACTTGAAGCAAACTCCAAGCCCACACAGGCCATTGTGTTTGGTAGCCTCTAATGAATGGATCCTAAGGATTTCGGTTGCTTCTATCTTAGATTTATTTCATTTTGCTATTTCCAGTATCCATCATTTCTTCCACAATAAAACAATGAAAAAGTACTCCTTTTATTCAGTGCTACTATCTATTTAGTTTCTTTTGCACCCTTAGCTCTTATGTTACAAGAGGGAGGGAAAGATCAATTCCCATTCACCACTTCCATATCATTCTTGATTTTATGAGCCTCTGTCGAAAGCTTCTTCAGTTTTCAAGGCTGAGGAGCAGTACTTTATTTAGACTGCTCCACAAGAAAAGAGAATTCTGCACTTCAAGCTACTTTTATTGCTCTTTTCTACACCTTTTCTGCTTCTAATACATCTT
>NW_008670765.1:45216-91236 GCF_000695815.1 Acanthisitta chloris | reverse complement strand
AGGAATGCTACAGGAAGATCAACATCTCTGTCTTTCTCCTGTATATACTGCAGTGGCATAAGCTTTTTGCACATTTTCAGTTACTCCAAAAGAACTCCAAAAATTTATGAATCATTTGCCTGAATATAGAAATCATAGAAAACATAGGTACCTAGATGAATGAATGGTCAAAATTATTTATGTATATTGACATTGACTTTTGTCTGCCACTGCACTGCCCAGTCTCTCAAGATCCTTCTGCAAAAGACCAAAAGCTTTAGTTATCACTGTGATAGTCATTTTATGGCATGAATGAACTCCCTCCCCTCCCTACTAACTCTTTTTTCCAGGCAGGAAATGTCGAAGAACACAGTTTCCCCTGCCCCAGAAACTCTACAAGGACTTCCTCCACTCCCAAGAGGATCACTACGAGGAACACAAAAATTTTCTGGTGTGATAATTGGCTAGTTATAACTATCTTTTTCTTCATACCTTGGTGAAACCTTTTATTCACAAACCCAGGCACACCATATTAAGTGTCACATGCTTTTCCAGATGCTTATTCATTCTTTTGAAGATCTCTGGGGTTTGCACTGCATGCCTTTAATTTACAAAGGTCGTGTTAACACACCCACAATATATTGTATTTATGTATGCTGCCACTAAATCTGTTGTAATTTCCTGTCAATTTTTCCTGGTAGAGAAGCCAGACTTGAGTCGCTTGCAAATTTACTTTTTTTTAATCCCTGCTGGAACCCTTTTTAAGATTGGTGTCACATTAGTTACCTCTTTTGGGACTGAGGCTGAGTGAACCCAGAAGTTTCATACCAGAGTAATTTAGAACATTTGAGTGAATATCATTTGTCCTGGTGATTTGCTATTGTTCATTTCATTCATAGCTGTTTTAAAAACTCTTCTGTTAACAACTTGATTAGAGGCCATTCCTTGGCTCAAGCCTTGGAGGACTCCCTGTTTACAGTGCAGGCAGTGCCTCTGCTATCTGCTACACAGCACCCTTGCTGACCTTGATTGCTCTTCTCACACTTTGGTCATTTGCTTGAACCCACCACTGGCAGGCAGACCGCCAGCTCCTGTTGTATTTGGAGGAGCTTTTGTTATTAGTTTCCATGTCTTTTGTGAGTCACTCCTCAAACTATTTTAGTTTGTGTAGTCACAGGTTTATGCCTAACTTTTAAGAAATTATATTCCTCTCTGCTTTCTTTTCTTGGGCATGATTTCCACTTTTTACAGGACAACTTTTTATTTGTAATAGACTACTTTACTCTACTGTTTAACTGTAGTAGCTCTTTTTTTTGGGCGGGGGGTTAATCTTTGGGATTTTCCTAATGTTATTGTTCCTATTAAAGTATTGAAATTGACCCTGCAATGGTCACTACTGCTAAGCAATTCTTTAGTGCAACAGCTATAGTTCAAATGAAGTCTTAGTCAAGAGTGTCTTTTCCCTCTAACTGGTCTGTTTGAAAATGTAAACTAGAATTTGTTCTTTATAGCCTAACTAGGACAAATCTTCTCCAGTCTATTTTCTTGTATATTCTCATTCCGTTGCCTCTGATCTTTCTTAACTGTTTCATGGCTACTTTCACTGCCATGGTCAGCTGTTTAAAAGGGTAAGTTTACTATGTTTTTCTTGATTTGGCATGGCAGCATTCAATCCATAGAGAGTGGGTGGTAAACGATGATACAGATAATTGATTTATCTTATTGGACTCTGATTTTCAACTGACTGTGAGTCACTCCTCCAACAGCAAATTCTGTTCTTGTTATTTCTACACAATAAGTATCCTGGTAGTACAGCATTGTACTGGTTAGCTTCATTCAGTAAGATGAGGCCAGGGCATTGAAATTTACCCATCCTCATTTTAAATACATTTATTTTATTTATTTATTGAAAAGCACAGATACTTTTGGTCTTGGTCTAGCTACCTCTCTGCATGGCCTGGCTTACCTGTGGACTTGCTTACACTGTCGTACTATCTGAACATTATTGGTGGCTTTCTATCCTACCCTGAGGGTACAAAGGGGAACTTGACATCAGGATGAGTGGTGTTCTTCTCCAGCACCTCATCTCAAGCAATTTTAAAGAATCCCACAGTATCTGTTTTCATTACCAGTGCCACTAGCCTGGCTGCCCCCATTTCAGAAGAGGCCATCCCTCCCATCCATTCTTGAACATCTCTCATGTTTCTAAGATGTCTTCTTCCCACACCACTTCCTTAGACAGACATTGTGTCTCAAGTATTTCTTGAGTGCTGTAATGGAGTTCCTGTTCCTGTTATGTTTTGCCTCCTGGAGCTCTCCCTTGTATTTTATTTTTTTTTGGTGCTCATGCCACCATGACACAGGAGGAAGGTCACCAGCTCCTCTTCAGTATCCTCTCAAAGGCTGCTCAGAGAACACCAGATACAAAGCCCACAGAGCACAGCCAAACCACTACATGCTCCCTCCTGGCCTCATATTCCCAGTTATTAATCCCATGGAGCACCACAGCCTGCCTCTTTCTACCCAGAGGCACTGTGGTCCTTTCAGCATGTGTCTTGCTTAAATGGATACAGAGTCACCCTCTGGCAAGAGAGAGGGTCACATGGACAGTATCTTTAAGACACATGTTTACTCATTCAGTCTGAAACACAATTTTATGATTAGCCTTATTATCTCCTAATTCAAGCATCACTAGCAAGTCAAGCCAATTTTCCCAACTAAATTGCTTCTAAATGCCTACTGTACATTGAGCACCCAGAAAACGGAAAGCTTCTTTAACTGCACACCTAAAACCAGCACAAAACCAGGTAAATGTACTTTCCAGAGACAAACTTTGGTGTTTATATTTCCTTTCACCACAATCCTCACTTTCCTGTGCTTAGGGAAGTTTTCTTCTATTTAGAAGCCAACCTGCTGGGGAACACAATTGTGGTTTTTGCATTTATTTCATTTTCTAAAGGCTGACCCTGGGTTTAATTTGCAGAGACCACATGGTACAGAACAGATCAGGGAGTCTGGCACAGAGACAGGAGGTACCTTCCACCCTTGGTCAATTAAACATGAAATGTAAAACCTGGCAAGTCTTGCATTTAATCCTCTTTGCACCCCTTAGATCCCTGCCAAAGATCAGAAATACTTCTCTTCGTAAAAAGAATAAAAGATCTCAGAACACATCATCAACCTCTCCCTTCAGCCCTGAATACTGACAGTGTTATCTCTATAAGCAAAGCTTCTCCCCCTTTCTCCAGCTTGGCAACAAAACCCAAGCTCAATGAATATTTTATATGTGTGTGGTTAATGGAGCATTCTGGCTCCAGTCCATTAGGAACCTTACACAACGGTGTATTAACTGCTTCTCAATGTAACATTTTGAGTCTGTCCAAAAGGGATGTGTGTGTGCCAGTTGAGCCAACAAAATATTATTGTCCTGTCAGCCTAGTTCCTGTCTTCAGTTGAAGAGCAGTGTCCCCTGCCACAGCAATTTGCCACCATTGTGCTTCCAGCAGCAACCCAAGATTAGCCCATCTTCAATCTCTATTTTGCCCCTCTATATTTTGAGGTCTGTATCTCATGTGGGATGGGGAATGCCTTCAGTCTTTCCCCTTCAAAGATATACACAGGGATAAGCAATTGCATTACAAATTAACATAAGGGTAAATATAAAGCAGTTAAGATGGGATCTTTAGTTTTGATGGAAACAAGGCCCCCGTATTCTTTCATCAGTTCTGAAATTGGTAGCCTTAAAATCCACCTGATTGATTGAAAAATTGGTAGCAGAATGACAACATTTGACAGAGTATTTATTAACTTCTCACTTTACAAACCTGCTCTGTTCCTCTGGGCCACCACAGGCAGAATGCCATCTCCACCAAAATCAGCACAACGGTGTCTCAACAGTCAGATGGGCACTGATCACTCCCCTTAAAACAAGGGACAGCATAATTCTATCCTGCACATAGACAATATCCATGGTAAATTGTAAAAAGAAGACAGGTGCTGGATTTCTCAGATGAATAGCCCTCTGAGAGTCAGAGGTTCAGATCTGAATGCTCACCTACGCCTCCATGGGTTTGTGGAGCCTCCAAAGCATGAATCATCCCAACCTAAGGCAGATGTCTAGAATGGGTAAGATGAATGGTATGGGCTGTTTATCACTCCTCACTGAGCAAAGAGAGAGCCTAGATGACAATCTTAAACTTTATGTCTAAGTTTTAGATAACCAAAATCAAGTGAGATGTTTCCCAGCCCCAAGGTTTGCAGACTCATTACCAGGCAAGCTACAGACCCTGAAAGACTTAGGGCAGAAAACAACAAGATAAAGAAAACTGCTGATGTGGAAGGACTGATCTCATTCCTTCCCTGCCAGAAAGCAGAAAGATGTGATGTTTCAGAAGGCAAAGCCCTTCCTTTGCTCTCAAGTCATTGCTGAAGCACAGTGGAAAAAAAGGAACACTGTCATTGGACTTTGCTGGACCCTGTGGTTCTTTCTGTAATATCTACATGGGGTAGACACCACCCATGAGGGGCTTGAGTATTACATGCTATTAAGCAATGTCTAATCAAGGCTCAGAGGAGCCAGAGAGAGACTGTTGGCCAAAAGAAAGATTAAGTGAAGGCTTTCAATAGGTAGGGATCACCTCTAGCCAAATGGTTCCTCCTCACTCAGTACTGCCTGTACACACATGACTTACCAAAAATGGGCAGCAGTGGAAGGGTCTGGAGCTGAAGGATGTGGGGAGTGGGCTCAAAGACACACAGTTAAGGGAAGCTCCACACAAACTGGAATTTCCTATCGCAAGGATCTGTTAAAAAAAAAGCAATAGTTTTCCCAAGCACACTGACAGGATCAACACATCTCATGTCACACTTGAGAGAGGACAGGAGCTGCACAAATACAAACAAAAGCCATAAATCTGACTGACCAGAAACTCAGCCACTCTGAATACAGCTCTGAAGTCAGGTTAGTTCTCTATCCCAGAGGCACAGGCAGCAAATCAGTCATTCTACCAGTAGATAATCCAGTTACCAGCCCTCTTTCTTCTCCCTCCCAGATCCCTCAGGTCCCCTTGGCATTCCCCCACACCCCCCCTTAGAGCCTACCATCAATGGAAAGTTTTGAGAACTAGCTGAAAAAAACCCAAAGCGCCTAATTGACTGAAGAAGGGAAATGGCAACTTCCATCATCTCAAAAAGCTGCACCTTTCTCCTACTCATCTCAAACCTGAATAAAGGAATTAAAAACATAGCCTGGGGCAGCCAGCAGAGATTTACAAGAAGCAGACATTAGTTCTAACTCTAAAGGCTGGGCGTGTGCATGAGCCAGGAGGAGCAAACAGAGAGAAAGGGAGCAGAAACATAAAGTCTTTGCATTTAAAGAGGAGAAAGGAGAAGGAAAAAAAAATGGAAAAAACCCCATCAACAACCTTTAAACCCTTCCTAATAAAACAAAGATCATCCTGGCAACATGAAATGCTCCCCTACTTTGTTTATTTATCGACACAAAGAAAGAAGCAAGTTGGCACCTCAGAGGGTATTAAATGCTGGGTTTTTGCTGACTGAATGACCTCAGCTGAAATATTTTCCATGACAAGAGCCCAGAAGACGCTGGCACAGTGTCAGACAATAAGATTTTCAGAGTATATTTACATTCTATCCATGGCCCCAGGCTGTTCCAAACCCATAGGCAGGTGCTGCCTTTATCTGTTCTTTGCTCACCTGGCTCCCTAGCAAAATGTTCTAAGACCTGTGGCTCAGCTGCCTTAACTGTTTGCTGCCTGGTGCTTAGAAAGCTTCAGAGACATCTGGAATCCTGGCAAATGGAGATGGAGACTCCATTTTTGCCAGCAAGTAGAGGGGAAATGGTGGTGATGCAATGGTAAAATACAGCTGAAAACCAGATGAATTCATGCCGAGAAAAGAGATACTTAAGAGAGAAGGAGAAGGTGGTTCTTTCAAGGATGCACTGTATTTTCTATCACTTGGGATCTTTAAGCTAGGTCTGGATAGATCTCTAAAAAGCAACACTCGAGATCTGTGAAAGACCAGAGAAGAAGGTCACAATTACAACTTCTAGCCTTGAAACCTTTGCAGAACAATATTCCACTGTCAAGCAAGGGATGCTTACCAACCCACATCCCTACAGCAGTGGACAAAAGGGAGGGAGCCAGGCTATGCCACAAAGAACCACAAGGTTCTGTCTTCCAGCTCCGTGGCCCAAATTCTCTACATCACAGGCTTCCATCTACATGTTCTCCCATAGACCAGCTCCTGACCTGGTCTTCAGCAAAACAATCTGTTCCATCCCTGCAGTGGAAATGGCCTCCTCTTTGCTCAGTTGAATTTGGCTTCTAGTGCACAACTCCTCTCTCTTGAGTAATAAGCCTCCAGGAGATGCTGTGAGAGACTACACCCTTCATACCGCCCAACCAGGAAGAATGATAATTGCACTTTTAACAGCACTATGTACAAGGCAGCCACCAAAGCAGAGGAAGCATGAATTAAAGCAGGATGAAAAGGAGGGGCTTTATCATCTACCTAATAAGGTATTATTCATGCTTTTGGAAAGCTTCCTTGAAGAGAGATAAAAACAGACATAATGGGTAGTCATAAGCAACTGCCTCTGGAAAAGGAAAGGCCTGCCTGCCATCTCACAGCTCCATTGTCATGCTGTACTCACCTTCTACCTTCCCACCCTCCAGCTCCCCCTCCTGTTCCTATCTTCTTGCCATGTGTCCTTGTTTAACCCATTTTGTACGCAAGCAGCTCCCCCCTGTCCACGTGCATGCCTCAGGTCTGGCCCACTCACACACACACATTTACACCAGTCCTCTCCAGTCCCATTACCTTCACCCAAACAAGGGAAATTTCTTTTTTCCTTCCTACTTCCTTTGTCTCATTCCTGTCTTCCCTGCAAAGCTCTTCAACTCCAACTCACTCCAGACCTACAGTGTGCAAAGCATCTCCCCTTTCACATCCCTCTTCCAGCCCACATCCATCAGCTCACTCGTGCTACTCCACACCAGATAGGATGCAGACATCTGCTAACTGAGCTTGTAACTGTATTTATGTATTTGTCTGGCCTCACTTTTCACCCAGGAAGCAATAATGTGACCTTACCCTCCAACAGAATTATCATAAAAAACTTCCACTCATGTACCCACTGAGGTTTTAACATCTTCACAAAGTAAATTCACCACTGCTCACTTGCATAATTTGTAACTGTCCTTTTCAATCCTTCCAACTGGTTACCATAATGTCTAGGTACCTTGCAGTCTCTGTCATTTTTGAAGCTGTGCTGTGTGTGCTGGATGATGCAGCTGTGCAGAACTTGCCATGCCAGAAAGTGCAACTCCCAGAAGCCTTTCCTACCAGGCAGAAGAACAAACAAACAAATCCACCCAGATTATATTTCATAAGGATTTTAGCGCATGGACTCCTAGTGGAAATTTCAAAAGATCCTAATAAAGTTAGACAATCCAGACCCATCAAAGTCACAGCAATTTGCGTGTTCAACAAGCTAAGGCCCTGTGAAAGCTCTGTAAGCAATGTCAGGAACTAAAATGCCTTTGGAAACTGGAACTAGGTGTTAAATGTTCAGCCAGGTCTGTGGACAGCCCTTTGGTGCCTGTGCCTGGATAAGATCGGATGCACACGTGAACTAGGTAAGACCACCACACAAATAAATGTTCAGACAACATTTCAAAGCTATTGTTCCCTGGCTCTGCACTCCCAACCACCATTACAGACTGGTAAAAAAACCAAACCACAACAACTCACAAACCAACAAACAAAAACCCCAACAACCCATCAATCAATCTGTAGTCCTCCTGGGATGAAATAAATAAGCTATGAAGAACTCCTCTCAGCTGGAACAGTAAGGATAAAAATGGAAGAAAACATGAGACTAACCAGGTACTTCACATGGTATCTGCCACCTCCCACTCCCAGCAGGAGCTCTGAGTAATGCCTGTACTCAATGTTGCTGCTACTGTCCAACCCAAGGACATCTTTTCAACAATGCCTCACTGATAATCCTGTAAGGATTTTCAGCTCAGTCCTGTACAGCATTTTAATTACTCACACTGTTTCAGGAGCTCAGTCATTTACAGAAGGTATTTTCATCCCACTAATTGTAGGTTTCCCAAAGGACTTTTCATGTCCTCAGTGTTATTAAATGCTTTAGGAAAGCATCCAGACTTCCAGAAGTCAACTTTTTCTTTTTTTTGTGTGTGTGTGTGGTTCTGGAGTGTGCATATGACTCTAGAGAGAGGAAGAGGGCAAATGAGGAAAAGGAAAATTTAGGCATTAAACAAAGAAATTTTGGCCATCAATTTTCAGGAAAAAAAATCAAAAAGTCAATATTTCAGATAATGTTACAATAACCTCATTGATATTAGCAGAAGGTCTGGAACCTGCAATTTCTAATGCTAATAGCATGCAGGCATAACCCTGCACTGAGAAAAGTGACTTCATAGGTTAGTAGTTACAGGTTATATCTATATCTCTAATGGTATCCACCCTAGGGAGCAATTTCCAGCCTCCCAGGACAGGTAGTACAGAACATCTCATGCTGACACCGCCCAGGGCTAGCTTGGCTCTGCAGCAGAATGGCCATGCCCATAATGTGTGGCACTTGGCCTTGTGGCCATAAGACATAATAGTTGCTTGTGTTGCTTGAAGTCAACATGCCTAAAATAAATTGAGAGTTGGGTGGCAGCTCATGGAGGCAAGGATTTTACTGCCTGACACTGAAGGGCTCTGCTGCATGCCCTGCAGAAGGAGGTGGTGGTGGCAGGGTACAGCCAAGAGCACAAGGTCTGGGATGGCACAGGAAGACTGCAAGGGGCAGATGGAAGCCAAACATGTGCTGCCTTCTGGGAGCAGTTCTGCAGGTCTTCTTATGGTGGGGTTTGGCTTGTTCACCCCAAGACCAGACAGAGGAAAGGGCTGAGAGGTTGAGATATCTGGCAGTGTAGGTACATTTACTGCAGGCTGTTACCCCCCGAGCAGTTAAGAGAGTCAGAAACCAACAGCTTCCAAATATGATAACTAAAGCCATGTATTTTGAAGGAAGGAAAGAACGGAAATTTCAAAGTGTATCTGTATAGCCTATCTGAAAAGTAATAACTATGCTACTTCATTCCCTGGAGTGGTGGTAACGTCATCCCTTCCCTCCATGCCAAGGAAATTTACACACAGCCCAAGGAGAAAACTGCAATTCTAGTGGAAAAAGGGCTGACACCTGCCAAGTCTCTGGAGCTCACCACACTGCGAGGGAGATGGAGATACAGTAGGTGGGGGGATCTACAGCCCAAAAGAGAGCCCCTTTTCCCAGTCCCTTCCTGCTGGGTACAAAGTGCTCTAAAGTGAAGACAATGTTCAGCCTTGTTTTCCATGATCCTGTAATGGTGGAAAAGACTCACAAGTGCTGTACCACAGATGAAGGCACTCATACATGAGTTGGGTAGTGGCAACCCTCAGTGTACATGCCCTTACTTATGTGAAAGGCAGGCTTGGCACCTTGGCCCATAATGGGGGCTGTGAGCTGATCAGCAAAAAAAATATTAGATTGCTGTACCTCAACTGTGACCTTGAGTCTTCAGGAAAAAAATCTTCATAGTTGTGATCTCTGGACTGTTATGGTATGCATATCCCAGGAGGCAAGTCTGGTTTATTCTGGCTCTCAACAAATGAGAATCTGCGTCACAAAACCCATTATCACAGTTGGCATTAAGCATCAAGCATCTTGCTAATTATCTCTGCAAAAATATCCAGTTGAAATGGCCCAGGCAAGCCTGAAGACCCTTACCTGCATGAGAAATGTCTGTATTGATCAGAACTGGCTGCTCATGACATGAGAAGATGCAGCAGATCTTCTGGTGCTGAAGAAGAGACTTCCTCCAGTAGCTCCTTAGAAATGTTGGGGGGGTTTTTGCAACAATTAAAGGATCTTAGCACTGGCTGGGAATTAAATTGAATGGAGTTCCACTAACCAAAAATAAAAACAAGGACAAGACAATTAATTCGGAAGTTCTTTAGACTTTAGGTGTTTCCACTCAAAAAGATGGACATGGATTGCAAGGACAGGACCACCTAAACCAATTACCTGACATAGTGACCTGTGAGTCCTGTCCTGACAGCAATTTTATCTTGAGAGAATTCACTTTCACAACCCACAGCCCTGGACCCAGGCACTCTTGCCTGGCATATCTGACTGGAGTGGACCAAGGAATATTCCAAGAATGGAACTTTTACATCCCCCACAGGGGTCCAAGGCACAGTGCAAATGGCATGACTCAGATACTGCCTGGAACATATAATAAGGATATTAAACTAGATCATCATTTGATAGGTTCCCTTATTTTTAATTGGAAAAAAAAAAAAGAAAACACAGAAGCCAACCAACCTACATATTTGGCCTCCAGATGAATTTTTTGGTTTACGTGACAGCTTTTTCCTCTACTTAAAAATTTGCATAAATACTATCAAGACAGGACATGCATGGTAAAGAATATGCAAAAGCCTGAGCTAAGCCCAGCTGCCTGCCTCTCCCACTGTGCTCTGCCAGGACAGCAGAGATCAGCAGGGCTGGTACTGGGAACAGTCCCCACTTCTACATGTCACTGGATCAGGGATGGAGTCATGCTGGCACACAGACTTTCCTTCAATGAGCCTTTCCTAACAGACCCCAGAAAGGCAGTCTAGTTTCAGTTCACTCAGCCCTTTTCCTGCATTGTCACTGTGACGGTGATGGAGGGAGTTGCTTATTATCCTGTGGAAACAGAACAAGAAGCTTCAATGTGACCTCTCCTGCCAAGAGGGGAGAGCAGGAGCAGCTCAGCAGGGAAAGCTGAGGATGCTGGAAGGAAGGTGTCAACATGAGGTTGTGTTTACCCACACAAGGGCACTCTGACTGACTTCACACAGATTTAATCCAGCTCGTGCAAACTCCCATGCAGACACTTACTTTGGGTTCAGGGAGGTTTATCTCTGTTAACAGGATTAGGAAAGGTTTAAGCTAAACCAAAAGAGAAGAATGCACACAAGCACATTCACAGCTTAGAAAACAAACAAATACTGAGCAAATCTACTTTTAGACATGGCCAAAGCAACCAGAGCTCCCTACCCAGCAGCTCTCTACACAGAGAGCATGTTATCTAATGCCATCCACTTTGCTGCTTTTCCTGCTGGACCCCCCCCACCTTACCACCCACTCACTACAGAAACTTGCTGCACTTCACACCTACATGCTGCTAAATAACTTAGAACACTCCAGAATCTGGCCCAAGTAGCCACACTGGCCTATGAAGAGGTGTGCAAAACAGCTAAACAAATGGGTTTTGTCCCCCTGAGAGGGCAGTGGGCAGCAAGGCATGCCTGTGCTATGAGAGCCTGGCACTGTGCTGCAGTAGGAAGAGCCAAAGGCAAAACAGAGGGAGGCTCCAGCTGCTACCCCGCATTCAGCACAAGGAGGCTATTGCTCAAACCCGGTACCAACAAAGCTTCCAAAATCCCTAATGATGGGAAAACACCTCCGTTTAAACAGTCCCTTTTCAGCGAGGACACTTGCACAGGTTAACTGAAAGGGCGTTTTGCTGCCTGCCCAAGTAATACTGCTGCCATCTGCACTGAGCTCTGCAGCGATTCAGTCAGAGGTATAATGTGACCCAACAGAGAAAGCAAACTTTACTGCATCTACCTGAAAGGGCAGGGTGGATCTCCATCTGCAGGGTGTGGTTGCCTTGAGATGGAATTTGGTTGGGACTTGGGGGTAGTAGCAGGAGTCCCGTGATGTTCACTCTGGAGAGGTGAGGATGTTGGGTTTACATTTTTTCCAAAAGGTTAGGTGTTGTGGTGAGCCTAATCATTCTGGCATGTCAGCCCGTGCTACCTAGGGGGAAGAGCACCACCTTCTGAATTACCAAGTCAAATTGACTGTAGCAATCAACTTCTCCCTCTAAGTCCCCATCCAAAAAACAAACAGGCCCAACCCTGCTTAACTTATGAGATCATAGCCCAAGGCAGTGTAGCTCTCTGGGACATCACTGCCTCACCCATCATCTACAAACATCAGTTTTGCAGGGATGGTATGGATCTTTCCCAAATTTTACATACACAGTGATCTCTGACCAATGACATAAGCCCACTAGAAAGTGCCTGCAGCACCTCTCTGAGGTGGTAGATAATCAGCAGAGCCATGGAAATAAGGACAGAGCAGTGGAGTCATCAGGAACATGTACAGTGCAGATCTCTACCCTCTCTGGTTGGCTTCCAGTGAAAACCTCTTGCCCAAACTGGTGCTTGTCATTCAAAGGCTGCCTTTTGTTAACCTTGCCACACCAATGCTTTGCTGCTGCTCAGCTCTACTCCAAGTAGCATATTCATCTTCCCATCATCACTTCAGAACATATTTGCATTGTTAAATTGCTAAAAGAAATTGGTTTTCCCTTGATACTGTCAAATCAAAGCTGCCTGGGCTAGAGATCTTTCTTTTTTTAAGGCATGTTACTACCCTTAATGGGTTTCTCAAATGTATAATCCATACCTTATACTTCAGAAGTCATAAAGTCTTATTGTCTTACAATTCAGACCTGGCCCAATACTGACACAAAAAGTTCTTGCTGACCTTTTCTTGAATCTGGCCTTTTCCTAACATCGATTCCCTGACATCAATGCAGAAACCTTCATCCCTGTTTACAGAATTAACTTTTTTGATCCACACCTTACATGTGACTGAGCAGAGGTATAAGTTGCAGAGGTTTGTGAAAGGTCAGGCTGACTCTACCCCTGAGCTGATATCAAAAGGTCTAAATTCTGAACTCAAGATAACTCTTTAACCAGTATCTACCAATTTCCATGAGGTGCTCTGCAACACAAAGAACCATGAAACATAGAAAGAACAGGAGAAAAATAATTATTTATCCTCTCCTAGACAGGGCAAAAGTGGTGCAGCTGGTACATGTGATAATAATTTCATAAGTTGCGTCATCTTGGGTGTTCTGCTTGACAGCCTTGTTCCTGCAAATAAATTCCATCAAATTAATTAACTGACAATATGTATACTAATTCTGCAGGTAAAAAAGCTAAGAAGAGGTAACATTATAGAGAGCGGAAGAGCAGAAGTCAAACAATCTTGATAATCTGGAAAAATTGAGGGGGGGAGGTTTAATTTAGTAAAAATCAATGCAAGATACTATGCTTGTAGAGGCATCCTTCCTCCCTGCTCAAAACACGTAAGGTCTCAATTGGTAGACTGCCTCGAGACTCAGATTCACCCTTCAAGAAAGATGTGGACAGATGGCAGAGTCCAGGGGAAAGCAGAAGACTGGGAAACATGATCATCCGCAGCCCCATGAGCTGGGGTGTTTAGGCAAGGGGAGAGCTGGTTAAGGGGAGCAACAGGGACATCTTCAACTGTGCAAAAGGCCATGCAAGAAATGGGTTGACATCAGGTCTTCCAACCAGCCCCCCTTCAGTCGCTGTATGATAAATTCACTTTTGATTCCTGGAGCCATTTCTGCCAAAATTGTCTGCTTTATGGTTAAGAAAGAAGTTTGAAATGTAATTTAAGGGCAATCTAAAGATTAAAAAAGTTGAAGTTAAAAAAAAAAGCCCTGTAAAAAGTTTGTCTTATGTCATGATTTGGCTCATGCTGGATGAGAAGATCCAGAATTTTTGATCACCATTTGGCAATCCTTACTAGCTTCCCTAAAGGGTTTTTTAATGGCACCAGCATTGTATCAACCATGTTACCTCCTCCCATTGTCTGTTTTCATTAACATGGGTATCTTGAGCCTGATGGAGCTTTCCAAAACTCCCAGGCTGCACAAGGGTGTGGGGCCCCTCTCTACATTATATTGCAACTTTGTACCAAATTCCTTATCTTCTTATTTTCCTGCAGAACTTTCTCAAACTCAATTTGATTTACTCTGCACTGACCTATGTAGTAGGTCTTGCAATGCTACTCACCTCCCAGATGTCACTCTCTGTGCCCTTCAAGCATCAGCATCCAAAGTAAGTTTTCCCTCCAGGTATGAGCTTGACTTTCTCTCAGAGCAGTCTCATTTTCCTACTTTCATGCACACTTGTATTTCCTTAATCAAGAGCATGAACTTCCATTAAATAGGAGAGTCTAAATGACAAGTGTTAGAATAATTTTTTTAACCTATTCTCATTCAGTAGGTGCCCTACTTCCCTGCAGACCAGGCACCACCTCCAGCCTACTCAAAAAGCTATGCCCTTACTGACACCAGCATCTCATTTTTATCCTGATTTTCAGCTCCTCGTAGACAACAGAAAAAATAGCAACTTGTGTGGATCACATCTAAAACCACGTGCATAAGTTCAAAGATAATTAGCCTTTTAGTTGCTAAATGCTGTGCAAAGCACACATTTAACAGCTAAAACTGATTTTAATCTTTGCTTAATTCTTTTGCCAGAGAGTCCCATTCATAGTGAGGCAGCTGTCTAAATATCTTGGCCCCTTGGGGTGAGGAGACAAGGGAGCCTCTTGCAATGCTCGTGGGTGACCCCATCTGGCTTCTCACACTGAAAGCCTCTTCCAACTCATTTGGGTCAGAGAATGCCAGTGGGGCTAGACCCCCAGTGAGATGATTTATCTGTGAAAAAATTCTCTCTTTCATCAGTTTGGGTAGCCTGTCTTAAAGTTGTAACAGAAATTTGGGAAGCGAGAGTGGCCAGAGTAATGCGAAGTAATGGCCTTATTAAGTGAGGAAGTACTTGGATTTTTACCCCTTCATGCTGGCCAGGCACTAAACCATCAGTCACTGCATCCTCTGCCCCATATGAAAGTCTCCTTCTTGAGTCAAAAAAGTCCTGAACAGCCAGAGGGCAACTGCAAACAGTGGAACAGTCACACTACTGTTGTACCCAAAACCCCAAATCTGACATTTTTTCTTTCATAACCCTTTGTCTAAGCTTTGCCATGCTTTGAGTGCCTGCTTGTAATTATAATCCTCAAATATAAGTAAATATAGTATTTTAAAAAATAGTCTCAAATTGTCTTCTGTGGAATGTGATTAGGCATTAGTGCCAGGCAGTGCACACACATCCACACAAAGGGAAAACACCAGGACACAACAACAAAAAATTAATGAATCTGCTCTCTGCAACAGGCAGCACCCTACACCAAGGTTTATTTACCTCAGTGACTTAATATCCTCCAATATTTAGGAACCAAAGCATTACTGTGTAATCAGATGATTATGCCTTCATGTGGGATATGTAACACACCGAGATGGGAAAGAGCTGAACAAAGGAGTGTGCCTATGTCTGTGGTGTGATGAGAAAATATGCTTTGCTCCTTGTCAAAAAGGCTGATGCACTCCTCAGCTGCAGATCAAGGCTGACTATCATTTTAGTATTAAAATATTCTCATTATGTGGGGTTTTTTATAATTTTTGCTTGACCAGTTTCTCTCTGATTGGCCCTCAGGTTCTAAAATACAGGAAGTGGCATAAAGATTGCATTATTTTCAATATGTACCTGGTACCTAATCTGGCAAGGCTTTCCAGTACAATCTCTGGCTAGTTCTTCCCTCCCTCAGACCCTAGAAGACAGAGGTCTTGTGTGAGGAATGGAGATGAGAGCTGTGAAGCATAGCTGGGAGAGCACACAGATTGCAAGAGACATTTGGAAAGAAAACAGTCACCACAGGACAAGAGTTTCCTTTCAGGCCTGTGTTCAGACAGTCTCAATTGTCAGTCAGTCACCCTGCCAAATATTCCCTAATGGGTGACTCTCAGTGGCTCTCTGCTCAGCACCATACTTTGATCCCAGAAGTGACTCCTCAGAGACACAGTGACAATTGGGAGTACTAAGGGCTTAGGTGGAGTTCAAATGACCTCAAAATGGCAGGGAGTTTTATTTACCTACTCATCTACCTAGGCTGTACAGTTAGCTGATAGACTGCACAGTAATTTGAAGTGGGAAAGCTCTAGACAGAGGAGCATCAGAGCTAGTCATGAAAGTTATCATGCAGAAAAGCCTTTTTTATTTTCCACAAGGTTCCCTATAAATGCAGTATGTCCAGGTCTGAAAGAGTGCTAGCTCACTCAAGAGACTGATCAAGAATATACTGATCTTGAATAAAGACCCAATAGGACTCAGAAATCACACCTATGAAATGATAGAAAGGCTTGTCTAGAAACTGATATATAAAAAAAAATAACAACAAATCCATTTGGGATCCTTCAGGCTTGCCTGCAAACCTTACAGTCCTGTTCGTAGAGTTCACACCCACACTATGATTATACAAACCCTCTTCTCTTGCAAAATCAAACAAAAACCACAGTCTATCACAAGACAGGTAATAAAAACATGAGAGTGATAGCTTTACCCTTAAAACTGTGACTATTCCCAATTTGAGATACCTTTTCCCATCTTGGTCCTCCAGGAAATTCTACCCTTTCCTTCTGGAGTATGGTTGATGGCTGTTGAGGGCCTCCGACAGCTCACTGATGGGCTCAGCATTTGCAGGATACAGTTCCAGATCAATGTTCTTGGCTGGATGGATAAAAATACAAATGAATCAAACCACAACCAAAAAAAAAAAGCAAAAAAAAAAAAGCTTCTGGCAACCCAGAAGAAAGGTAATAGTTGTTATATTCATCTGCAGGATGTGAACTTTCTATGTCCTTACTGACTTCTCTTATTAAGCAATCATCAAGCACTGATAGGAATTTTTTTGCAGGAAATGGAAATACAATGTGTTCATAAGAAAAACACCAATAGAGCAGGCAGCTAGTATAAACCACTTGACATTTCAGGAAATTAAGTTATACTGTGGACCCAGCTTTTTAAGTTCAGCAAGACCCACGAGAGAACTCTTTGGAGACCTGCTGTGGTTTCATTTCAATAGTGATGGCCACACAGGCTAATTGAGGGCAGTAGCCGAGTGTGCTCTGTCACAGTCATCCTCTCTCCTGGCAGCTCCTATACTCCTCAGAGTCTGCATGCCCCAGTCAGCTTTGTCCTTTAGATGCTGAGCATGCTGTTCTGGGAGTGAGTAAAAAAAAAAAAAAAAAAAAAAGAGGATTTGGAAGGTCAAAAAAAAATCCAGTGAAAACAATAATAGAGTTTCAGAGAATGCCTCAGACCTCTGTCAAACAGAGCTCAGTATATTTTTTGGGATGCAAAGTTCAAAGCCCAAAGCATCTCACCCCTGGATGACAGATCACCTAAGGGTTGCAGGTACTACAAGGACAAACTGCAGATCCAGGGTCAGGCATTGAAGCTCAGAAGCTGAACAGATTTATAGGCTGCTTTTGTCCATATCATTGCCAAAGGGCAGAAAGGAGAAGGTTGAGCAACAGCAGTACATGGACAGCTGTGTGGGAGACACCCATCCTGGAATGGAGGAAGCAGCCACCAAAGCTGGTGTTGTTCAGCTGTACTCCTGGTGGAGCTCCTGCTGATAGACATGGGGACAGAAGACATTGAGCCACCCCAGAAACATCCTCTTCTTTACCTAAGACAAAGTTGAAGCTGGATGGGGAAGCTGTGAGCTGCCACCCATGGACCTGTGTCCCAACAGGCTCTTACCTGCTAGGGTAGACAAGAGAAAGACAACTATAGTAGAGACAACACAATCTTTCTTTGTGAGGAGAACACAGAGGAGGGAACACTGGAAGCTCCTGGGGACTGTGTCCAGGCAGTCCCTCCCTCAGGGGAGTGCCAGGTATTCTCTGCTGGTTGAGATTTGCTTTGAGAGACCAAGGGCTGCACAGTTACAAACACAATTCAGGCCCCCAAGGCTCTTGGCTGTTCTCCACTTTTCACATCCCAAAGGCCTGAATGATCTTGGAAAGCTTGCAGGACTGCAGCTAGTGCTACTACTATTCAGAGTTACAGGTACCTCCAAGGTGTCACATAAGAAACTATTTCCTCCTGCTGTTAATCTAGTGTGTGCTGAAGGTCTCTCTTTCAGTGCACTGTAGCAATCAGTACTTGCAGGGTGTAGCTTTGGACTGATTTGGGAAGGACAGCTGTCCCACTGCTGCCTTTCCACTACTCTGTGTACACAGCCTGGCTAGAGGCAACTTCCATACCCAGTTCAGCCTTCAATCTCTGCATGACATCAGGCACACAGACAAAACAGAGTCCTGAGGAGCTGAAAAGACCTGTTTGAGATCACCTGGTTGGTCAAGAGAGGATCAAGAAGCAATCAGTGCCTCCCAGTTCCTGTGCTTCCAGCAGAGCCCTGCTACTGAAAAAGGAGCAGCCAGGGAAGAATCAAACCCAGCACACTCTACCCAATGAAGAATTATGGCACTGTAAAACAACCAAGCTACAGACCAGCCTAACCAAGAAGCAGACAGAACCTTTTGTGGAAAGGCCATTGAGAATCCCATCATATTTCAACCCCAGTAACATCTGCTCCATCATTTGCAATTGGATCATACATGGAAAGTCATGCAAAGGTAAAACACTTAATTAAAACACTAATGCTGCAAACATTCACCTCCATGTAGGCGTGGAAACCTTCAAGTTTCCTTTTTATTATACGGATGGGATCCTGTTTTTCATTGGCACAATAGAAAATAGCCACAAAAATTCCACACACACAGCATCAGACCCCACGACCAGCCTCGACATGCAGAGCGTCAGCAATAAAACACACCCCTACAGGGATTTAGCACTTTGGCTTGTGCTCAGCTGGGGGACTTGGGCAGGACTTTCACTCTTCAGACATAAAAAAAATATTAATTATAATCAGCTCTGTCATTATTTCAACCCCCACACTCCCCCTTCGCTGTTAGCAAAGGGAAAAGGAGCTGTTTGCTGATGGGGTTGTGGGTTTGCATGAACAAGATAAGGCTCTCTCTGTGTGTACTGCATTTGCCCTAGAAATCAAACAGCAGCTTTGGCAAGGGCATCCTGGGAAGGGCCCTCGGGTGCCAAAGAAGAAATTCAGGGAAATATTCTTTTATTAAAACAATTGCAACATCTGCTGCAGGTACTTCCTTATGCATACATGCAGGCACTTCTCCTTCATGTCCATCACACACATCCCCTCTGCCACAGACACTTTTGCACAACCAGATGACAAAATAGTTTTCAACTTACATCTGTGTATGAACCACAACCAAACTGCCATGTCTCCCTGGTGCATTTGTCTTCCTCACCCCTACCCTTCCCAATGAACATCCTGCCTTGTCCTGTCCCACCAGAAGAAAGAGTCTCCAAAGTGCATACACAAGTGAGGTTTTTTCACTGAGCACCACAACATGTACTGTGGCCAAGAGGGCAGGCTAGACGGTGCACAGGGTCTGAAGTGGTCAAGTCAAGGCAAGAACTCAGGGATTCCTGAGATTATCTCCTTTCCTATAAACTCCCTTTTCCTCCCTTTCTAACTGTCTCTTCCCAGGAACTGCAGTGGTGGTGTCGTGCAGCACTCACTTAATCAGAGGTTAAATGAGGGGTAATGCACCAAGGGTTGAGAATTAGCTCTTTGCCAAACACCTCTGTGCTCATTCATATGCATGGAAAAATAAAACATACACCTCTCCATAAAAATTTGCAAAGCTGCTTCCACAACGCCTGGAAACTTTCTCCCCTAGGGTCCTGGTTAGACTAGTCACAAGGTGCAATTCCAGATTTTCCACTACACCCTTCCATTGCATTGTCACTTTCTCATTCCAGCTCTACTCCACCCACGGGTCTGAGTTATCCTGCTTTGGCCTTTCACATGGTATCTAGTCTAGAAGCTTGACAGGGATGGTCTCCTTGTTAGACCTAGTTAGTCTGTGCAGAATCTACCAACATGGGGTTGCAATCCACATGTAAAGGCTTCAAGAGGGAAATTGGAAACCCGTAACACCTAGGGCCATTTCATTGAAAAGCCTGCAGAGAGGCAGGAAAATACAGACACATGGGTGTACCTCCCCTCCTTTCCAGCTTACCTGCATGGTAAATGGAGTTTGGAAAAGCATGGGACTTCAGGCAGGACCAGTGAGCAGGCCAGGCCATTCCAGAGCATGCTGCATGGTGACATACCTCTGTGCTTCCCACAGCTGGCTGCAGGGCTAAATCTGCAAATTAATTCAGATGGACAATTATGAGATAGATTGGGCTCCAACACATGATGGAGGGAAGACTACAGATACACAGTGCTGGAGCCTAGTAGAAAACCCATAGCCTAAGACTGCTGGCTTCATTTTCACCTTCAGTGCTGCTGCTGTTCACACTTTAACCTGGCCATGCACCCTGCCATGGTCGAACAGGTACTAGATGCTGCTCTTCAGGTCTGTTAGCATGATGCCTTTGCTTTGTTCAGGTGTTGGCAACCACACTTGCATACAAAGCAGGGCAAAATTCAGCCTAGCCTGGAGAGCACCACTGCAAGGTGATCACTGCAGGCTATGTTTCACCTTGCAGGCACCACCCTGCAATGGGGCACTGTGATACTACAGCATATATGGCAAACACCATCTTGCTTGAGGATCGCACTTACTTTCATTATCCTCCATAACTGGCCCATCCATGACAATGGTTTGCTCCTGCTGCAACCAACTCTTTCTTCGTTTTGGGCACACTAGGAGAAGCAAGGTGGCATGCTCCAGGGCAATTTCCATTTTCTTTTGGGCAGGTTGCCCTCTCTCTTTACACAGACACCAGTAGGCTCTAGTACCAGAAACAGAGGGGCATTCTGATCAAGACACAGACTGATGAACAAAAAATTTGGATTTCAAGCACTTTTCTAGTTAGTCTTGCTTGGGACAAACCACTGCAACGCACTATGCCTCAATTTCTTCATCTGGAAACTGAAGGGACATAAGACTTCTGAAGCTCCAAAAAATCTAAAAGGAACAAGGGTTAAATGGTTGCTAATAAACACTAGTAACTCCCCACTTGCCTCAGCAGTTTCTGTCCAAGTGTAACCGATATCCAACTAGCCTTGGTAAAAAAGAGGTCAATAAGCAGACAGAAAACCTTTTGACCTGCAAGACAACCATCGTTGTGCCAGTGGAGGCTTGAAAATTGCTCAAGCACCTTTAATAACAGTTCTTCAGCTCTGAGATTTGGAAAAGGGTAAAAGCATATGCAATGGGCTTATAGTGGGATGCATAAAGGTCTCCCAGAAACATGACACCTAGATGGGCAAAGCATTAATGCCTGAGAAATGTTTCTGTAGGGGCAGAAAATTGGATGAAGCTCTGAAAGACCTAGCTCAGCAGCTCAGTCCACTGCCCAAAATAACCAGGTGGTGGCATGTGGGATCCTCCCCCACCAAGCCTGCCAGCAAATGCCCCAGCAATCCCAGCGTGTGTTCACCCCTGTCATCACACTTTGCCGGGCATTAGTGGTGGACAGCACCCCACCCTGAGAAAACATGGGGCATTCTTGGCACTTTGCACTGAAGGCAAGGTCATCAGACACGATGAGGAATTCTTTGACTTCCATATCCGCAGAGGTATGCCGGGGAATATGATCCTACCCTATGCAAGTGCTAAGTTTGATTAGGGCTGATTGCTCCAAGATCCTTCCTGTGAGGATCTTGCAAAGAGGGAATTACTGGCCACCCAGAACAAGCCCAGAGACAAGAACATGAAGTCTTTTAGGAAGTTTGGCCAAGACTCCCAAACATATAAAGCAGAGTGGCAGAGCCCATGAGAACAGATGATCTTTCTGTTACGAACTACAGTGGAAAGTGGCACTTCTCCCAATGCCCTACTACCCAGCATGCACAAACCACCACAAATGGGCATGGCAAAGACTTCCAGGCATCTCTTGAGACTTGGCACTGACTTGGCCCTTGGAACAGAGAAAGTCTGGCCTTTTCCAAAATGATCCGCCTGACACAAGGCTCAAATAGTTGGCTGAGCAGAGTGGGGATCCACCCTCATTCTCCTCTGGGCACCCTCTGGGGGACTTTGAATGGGTCCTGTCTTCTCTACTCTGTGCTTCAGTTTTCCATTGAGGACAACAGCCCTTTCGCACTTCAACAGAGTTGTGCCTAAACACATTAACACTGAAGGGACACCCTGGTATCATACTGATGGTCTCACCCCACCCCAGCCAGCTCTGGGGTACACATCTCATGAAGATTTCCCTCCTTTTGCTCTGCAGCAGCACAGCAATGCCATCACAGATGCCTTACAGGTCTGCTGGAGCCCACTGGGCTCCAGAGGAGACAGGAGGGCAGAGTCAGGTCAATGTACAAGGTCTCCATGGTGTTTCTGTATCTCCACCAGCCCTAGGGAATGAGAATTCCACCTTGGCAAAGAGGCCCACAAAATGACAGCTCAAGCCCAAATTGTATTTATTTTCCCTGTGTGCAAAATGCAGATCAATTCTTATGTGTTTTCTTTCTTCTCCCTGTGAAGGAAACCCACCCTGCTTCAGCCAGCAAACAACAAAGGAAACTACAGAGGCAGCAAACATCAAGAAAATCCTGTCCTAAAGCCTCCCCCCACACACATTTTCCCCACCACCATCTGTTTTGCAAATGCAACAAACTAAACTAAACAAGCTCCCAGTAGCTAAATTCCTTGCATCTCAGAAAGCACATGCATCCCTGTGCCAAAGTAAACAATCTCATGGATAGTTTACATCAAACAAGTGCACTAATTCATTGTAAGCAAAGGAACAACAAATTGGTTCAAAGTCTGCAACAGTACACTGTGTGGAAACATTCCCCAGCAAAGACAGGAATAAAATAACCACTGTGGGACCTTCAATGCATACCCAGCCTGGCACCCTTACTTTTAAAACAACATAGGAAGTACAAACCTATTCTTCCTCCAGCTCTCACACAGATTACATGCCAACCACTTTCCAGCTATTGCTGCAGGTTTAGTGGCAGTATGGTGCAAAAGGCAGCAATCCATTCCAAAGATCATCCAACCAAATATCAACACAGGGAGAAGGGATGATGTGGCCCTGTTGGCTGGCTGCATAGGAGAGCTGGTTATGGGCTGGTTGAGAGCTGCACCAGGTGCAAGAAGCCATTGCAACACAACGTCCATGCACCCCTTCACAGCAGTGGGATGATGCAGTGATGGAGGAAAAAAAAGGGAGCAAAAGAACTGTGCTTTATTCACATGGAGCTTCCTTTTACCTTGGGTTCATGTGCAAGCACTAAATTCTGGGATATGCGCAACTGTCCAACAGCCCAACCCAAACCTGACCCTCAGCCAAAGCCTGAGAATAGAAAGGGCTGGGGAGGTGAAAGATGAGCTTCCACTTCCATACAAGACTGGAGCTGGCCTGGTTTTGACTCTGATGTTTCCTGAATATCCTTTGGGGAGAATCCTAGAGCCATAGCTCCAGCTGGAGCTCCAGGTTTGGCTGGATGCAGGCTGAGGACATCCCCACTTAGGCTGGGCAAGAAATGCCACCTGGAGTCTGGCTGCAGGGGCTCAGGACTGGAGGTCTACTCTTCAGTACATCAGCCACCAAATCCAGCTCTTTATAAAGATACACTTCAATGTGTCCTAGGTGAATTCAGATGAAACCCCAAGCTTTCACCAAAGGAAGAACACTCAGATAGATTTTTCCACCATTTAAGAAACAGATTCTAATTAAATCTGTGCAATTTTCCCAAAGAGGTAGCACTGTGCAGCTTGAACTCAGCAGCTCCTGCCAGAGCCCAAAGCTGGGGGATTCATGCAAGTCATCCATTAACTGGCTCTCATGCTAACTTCTCTCAAGTCAACCATGCTTATGGCACATTTCAATTACCAGGATCCATAAAAATACACTTTTTGATCCAGACTATAAAGAGCTGCAACCTAAGTGCATATCCCAGACAATGCGCTCACCTGTCACTGCCAGGAGTGCAAAAGGTGCTTCCCTCAGAGCAGAAGTGTTTGCTTGGTGGCACTTCCCCCACAGATCAGTATGGTGCTTTTCAAAAGCTGCTACCGAGAAAAAAAAATGATAGAAAAATAGAAAAATCCCTTCCTGTGATCACTTCAAAGCACATTGATTTGAAATCAAAATGCAGAGAAGATATTATTCTCACATGCTCCAGCTCCTGCTGAGACCCGTGGAAACCCACACGACACCCCAGGGCTAGTGCAGAGACTTGGGAAACAGTCTGAATCCCAGGGGACTTGCTAGGTGTCAAAGACAATTCTCTTTGGTACTGGTTACAGAAAGGAATCAGAAAAGATGACACATTACAGAAGGGCAATAGAAAAAAAGATGGGTTTTTTCCTCTCATTACACACTCCTGGAGGTGGCATACTGTGGAGAGCAACTGAATCAAGCAAATGCATTCCAATGTTTTAGACATATTGATTATTTGATGGTGTCCTGTTAAATCAGTAGCTTTAAAAGCTCTTATGTAAAGGACATAGCTGAAGTAGATAGAGCTGGAGTTTGGATACAGTCTGTGCTGGCGTAAATAAAAAACAAGTCCATGGATAAGAACAGAATTAGAGTGGATACAATGAGTACACAAAAAATACTCAAATCAGCTTATGGATTTAATGCATTCTGCTGACAGAGATGGTGGGGGAGGTTGTTTATTTAATCCAGATAGTTTCTGGGCATACAGAAATACAGAAGTAGGGAATGCTAAACCTAGATCACACTGCTGAGGTTTGCCTCTTCATTCCTATGGCTTGGAACACTTGCTTCTGAAGGCAAAGTTCAAATTAATATTGCTCAGGTGGCACTGTACAGTTTCCACTTTGCTAATGTTCACACCGGAGCAGACAACAAATTGGCAAAACTAGTTTGGAGGGCAGTCAGGGGAGGGATGGAAGCAGACCACGGTTGCCTTAGAGTTACCCAGGTTTATCTACACATCACACTGTACTCTCCCTGGTTCTCATAATTAGAGTGTCTAGACAGGAGACAATGCTGGTGAAGTAGCAAGAAAAAAAGGTTTTGCAGAGTTTTTCAGAGGTGCTCAGCTAAAGCAGTGATTACAACAGAATGACAGACACAAGAGTTGCAGAACCCAGTTGAGATTAGAGCAAATTTTAACCTGAGTAAAGGTCTTTTCATAACCCTTCACATCCAAAAAGAGCTGCTGAATCTGACGGCTCAAGCACTCAGGAGGGATCAGAGCTTTTGAACCACCATCAGACTAGAGGTTTCTGCAAAAGTAATTCCAGCTGTGTCTCAGCTTCATCCAGATGCTGGCATTTAGCAGCCTCAACTTGTGTAAACCAGCTTCACTCCACTGAAGTCAACAACAATTGACACTAGCTGAGAATCTGGCTCTCAGTTTGGTTTAAATATAGCCTAAAGAAAGAGAACTTACAGAGGATTGCCCAATTCCTCATGTCCATTTTCCCCTTGGGCTACAGCTGAGTAAGATTAATTTTTTCTTTATAATTTAGCTCCAATTATTTTTAGCAACAACATTATGAACTCACATTTATTATAGCACCTTCCATCCTCCAGGAGCCAGCCTGCCTTTCAGGCTTCACTAAGAATCACAGAGAGAGATGGGCACAGCATCAGGATGGAATCACCTCTGGATGCAACAGAGCAGAGGCTCAGCACGAACAGAAGCCTGGCCTCAAGCACAGTAAATCATTGAGGGGAGTAAGACAATTCAGTTTCAGCATTGCAAGAGTGAGCCACAGCCATTTCACAAAGAAGCAATCCAAGCAGCAGTTTCAAATCCTCTTGAGCTGGCCATGAGACGGACATGATGTTTTTACAGCCATGCAGAGTGTCACAATCACACACTGCAGCCCTACATGCATGACACAAGGCCAGATTACCACACATACTGCTGGGGAAAGGCAAGCACGAGTGACCTTTGAGAAAGAAAGAGTAGCAGATCACTCCTACTGTGACAAACCAGGGCTCTTTGGCATTCTCTCATCTCTTTAGCTCAAATGCCTCTGCAAAGTCAAGGGATAAGGCTCTGAAGCCAGTTACATGGCAATTTCCATGCGTAGAATTACCAAGATGTGATTCTTCAAAACTTTAGCCACCTCACAGTGACACATATACTGATTGCTAACCAAGGCAGGAGGGTCATCAGTTTCAGAAAGCTCAAAGGTCTGACACCCCTGTTTGGTAATAGGTGGGACAGGCATCAATTCTTTTTCAATGAGTGAGAAACTCAGAAAGTAGAACAGGAAAAATAAGTTGTCTCATGGGCTTAAATCTGTGCAGTCATGTTAGAGTGACACCAAGCTTTGTCAACAGTGGTATAATCCATTTTATCTAGAATCAGACTAGGAAACTAGGGCCCACTCAGATGCTACCATGGGTGAATGGGTAGGAAACAGCATCTTCCAGACAGTTCCCCTCAAGCCACCACAGAGCAATGGAAATGCAACAAATAAAAGCTGTGGCCACCACCCAAATGCTCCATCAAAGACATGAACTCTGGGCTCTTAAAAAAAAAAAAAAAAGAGAAAGAGAAAAAAAAGAGGAAAAGAAAACCAACACAAACAAAAAACCCACCCCAGATCCATTAATGAAAAATAAAGCACAAGGCAAGGAGTGATGAAAACAAATAAAACTAAGGCTGTAAAATGCCTGGTATGTAAGATGTGTTGAAACTTGCTGCTGACAGCAGCTTGAGCAGACATTCACATGCAGCCATTCATAAGATGCACAGTAATTACCTTCTCCAGGAGGCTGTATTATGATGATTTCTTTAAGCAGAGCACAATATCTCTAGCAACAGGATATAATTACAGCAAAGGATATGCCTCTTAACCTCTTTCCACCCCCCGAGCCTGCTCAGGGAGAGGATCTGGGAGCCAGGGGCTCTGTGAGGAGGGTGAAAGTAGTTTACCCTGTGCTACTGCACTAGTTCCTTAAAGCCAAGAAGGCTTTTGATGGGAGCTTGCGGTGGCATTGCTCTCACAGGAACCCAACCTCTCTCCCCCTCGGCTTAGGGAGTGTTTCACCCCACACTGCAGGACTTTGACGGAGCTGGCAGCAGCCACCAGGCCACCAGAGGAGTTCAGCACAGCTAGCCTGCTCTGGGCTGATACCTTGGTGGTAAATAAATAAATACCAAAAACAAACATGCAAGGGAATGACTCAGAACTGGAACACGCTGGCAGCACTGTGAGGTGGCAGGACTTCCCACCTCCAGAGTGGGATCTTGCTGGCTACAAACACCCCACTGCAGAGTCCCTCTGGAGGGCTAGCATGCTCTGAAGAAAAACCCAAGACTTCCAGATTAGGATTGGCACCATGCCCAGCCTGGGTCGTGGTGCCTTCAGGGTATGGATGCCACTTCCTGGTGATTGCCTGGCCCACCAGCAGCAGCCAAAATGCCACACTTGGTCCTCCCAGGTCAGTTCTCTGCAGATGGCTGTTCTGCTCCACTTCCACAGCCCTCTTGCAGAGAGGCACAGGAAATCCTATTACTGCAGCTGTTGGATTAATTCATGTAGGATCCAGAAGTAGAGAAAGATGCAGGCAATGACAGAGCTGTAACAGCTGTGTGCTCAGCCGAGGGACTCAGTCTCTCACATTGCCTCTATCCATTCCCAGTACTCACTTCTCCAGATTCCTCTGGAATGGTGAAGTGGCCAACACAGCCAATGGTGGTCAACAAGATTTGCTGTACTGGGAAGCAGCCCCAGTGTGGTGAGGTCCCATTTGCAGACCAGCAAGTAGGAGGCTGTGAGCACCACAACCTGCTTATTTGAATTATTTCGGTCATCAGTCCTAGGGGAAAAAAATAAAGCAAAGAGTTAACCCCCATCTCCACACTTCTTCACCTCAAACCAAAATGTAGTTTTGTATCTAACCCCAGGCTCTGCTATTGCTAGCCCACACACTGGTTATCTGAAAATCAACATAGAAGCTCAACCTTCATTTTCCAAAAGCATCCAGAGTAGCATTGCTCAGTGGCTTGGGCTCTTCATGCCAGATACTGAGAGCAGAGAGCCTGGGAGGATTTAAGAGCCCTTTTTCAATATCCAGGCAGGTTTTAACTCCAAAGTAGAGGATGCTTTTCATAGATGAGAGACTGGAAATCTTCTTTCTCTAATATGAAGCAACTAAAATTAAAGAATAACTAACATTTTTCCACTGGTATGGAAATTGTGTTACAAGTGAGAATCAGCTTGGTGCAAGTTTGCAAACTGTGATATCAGTAGGAGAATTTCCCTTCCCATTTACAAAAGGAAATGAATTTTGCATCCACCGGATGGCAGTGTAGGGAGAGCAATCATATTAGTCATAGTATTATTGTTTTCCTTTTAAGCCTCTCAAAAGTGATTGCAGACACAGCAATTCATTGCTTATTAAGATCCCCCTGCATTACAACCAGGGAAAAAAAAATCTAGGTCTCATTAATAAACCATCTTCTAGGATCTCTATAAGAAGACAGGCTCTGATTAGCCAAGATTGTTCAATAAATGATTTGGCTTGTCTGACAAAGAGAAATGATTGATTGGAAAGAGCATGCTTTAAATAGTTCACTCTTTATAATAAAAGCAAAGACTTCAGATAGAAATACAAATGGTAAAAAAGGCAGTATTTCTGCTTCAAGAGAAGATAACTCTGTGTATCAGGCTGGTAGGTGCTGGCAGCCTACACAAAGTTCAGTTCAGAGTTCAGATCCTGCAGGAATGAATTATTCTAAGCCTGAAATGACAACAGTTTCTCTTGTCAAAACATTTCGACAAGTAGGAAAGTCTGTTCTATTCTCAGGCATGGCAGGATATTAGTTATCAATTGCAGAGAGCAAATCTTTGTTACCTGCATACTATAAAACGCTGAGTAATGAAGCTGAATGTTAAAATCCAGGTAAATAATATTATTGAAATCCGTCGTATCACCACGACGATTGTCCAGGAGTAATAAGCAGTGGAAAACTAGGAGAAAACAGAGCTTGGGGAAGCCAAGCCAGAGGCCATTCTATTTCCACTAGAGGGCAATAGCAAACAAGCGGAAAAAAAACAAAACCTGCGAGCAAGAAGTCGATTGCGAGGAACTGGTAAAAAATGGTCAAGTTGTGTTTCCCGAGGCAGGAGCCACGGCTGCCCGGGGTGCTGCAGCGATCCCGCAGCCCCCCCCCCCCGCGCCCCAGCAGCAGCCTGCCCTCGGCTCTGGGTCTGGGTTCACCGGGTTAGCCAGTGGAAAATATTCACAGATGGTTTTGGTCTAGAAAACAGCCACAAGTAAAAGAAGTACTTTCAGCGGGATGTGTTTAAGCATCATCTGTGCTCTGCACAGATGATGGATCCAACCTAACACATCATTCACTTCCAGATGTTGCAGAGGGCGAGAGAGGGAGATGGAAAGACTTCAGCAGCCTGATCTATGTGGCTTACCAAAGGGAAGGTTTGGAGGTGATTTGATCTAAATCTATTAAACATTTCTCAGTGGGGGACTGTGAGAGATACTAAAGGATTTCAAGAATCAACAAACAAAACTATAACTAGATCCAGAAGCTCAAAGGAAAAGCTGGATAAAATCAAACTGGAAATAATACGAGCATTTAAAAATTAAAACTTGCAATAATGCCAGTAGTTAATCACTTGAACAAATCATGTAGGGGAGAATTTTATTCTCCACCCTTGGAGCTCTTAAAACAAGATTTGCTGTCTTCCTAAAATATGTGCTGTAACTTAACAGTGAATTATTAGCCTTGATGCAGACATTATGGGTACAGGTCTCGTCTGAATGAGGCAGAAGGTGAGACTAGATTAGCAGCATGGTCTCTTTGTGTAATTACAGTCTACAAATATCAAGGCTCTTGTCACAGAGAATTGTCATTCAGCTGTAGGGGCTGCCTCCCACCTTTGCAAACTCACTTCACAGACTATGTCAATGCAACAGTGAAAACAGCTCCAAGGACTCTGTCACACAAGGAGCAGAGGTGGCCTTCAGCCAGTGGGGCAGCTTCTTTTGCCCAGTCATTACCTGTCTCTACAAAGAAAAAGAAAACATCAGCCTAAAGAAACTGATCCCTACACCAAATTGTCCAGGGCCAACACTCAGGCCATTATGTACCCCAGCTGGAGTACTGGTTCCTGGGCTGTGGTACCAGTTGAGAAGAGACTTTGGGCAAGAACTGATATGTGAAAGTGATAGAGAAGAGGTGTGGGCCAGTTTCAATGTTTTGAGCCTCCAGAAATGTCAGTCACGCAAAGGTCATATAGCACAGAAAGTAATGTTTGCAATGCCTCCCCTTTCTCTTCCCAGTCCAGACCACAGAGAGATCTTCGGGGAAAGGAAAGGAATTTATAGTGGATACAGCTCCTTGGGAGTTGCATGTTGCTCAGAGACAGAGACCTGCGATTCAAGCATCCAAAAGCACCATACCACTGAAACACCCCCAGCCTCAGCCCAGCCCTTGTGATCTGCAGGAGGTACAACACCCACATAAACAAAAGCTGAGTTCTTTCCACCAGGGACATTGAGCAGTGCTATTCCAGCTATAATCTGCTTCCAACCAAACCAAATGTCAGTGCTTTACAAGACTGGACAGTCATACACAAACAGAACGTGATGACAGCACATTGGTCTTTGCAAGAACTCAGGGACATTTCTCTGTGGAAGCAGCAAGGGGAGGTGCTGAACCAAGGCAGGTAGAGAGCAGACAGAGAGCAGAAGCTCACAACACTCAGTGCTTGTGTTCCTATGGAGAAAGGACTTGCAGATACTTCTGAGTGTTTTGTCAATGTTGAAAGGTGCTGCCAGTGAACCAAGGGAGCATGCTGAGAGACAGCACAGACATGGCACAGTATGCCAGGCAGGGGACAATGACTGCCTGTGCTGAAATGGGAGTGCTGGCCCAGGGGAATACACCTGCCAGGCCTCCAAAGGTCTGCCTGCCTGCCACAGCTCCACTTGCTGGGCCGATGGCTCAGTTTTCTAAACTGGAAAAAAATTCCACCAAACTCAAGCAAGAGTGTTTGAAGTGTATAGGAGGGCAATAAGAATGTGTTTGGACATTGCACTGTTTTATAGGACAGGATATGCACTGATTTAATTTCCTCAAAGCATTGTGCCCATGACTTGTCTGCAGCAAGTCTCCCCCTCTCCTTCCTCCCACTAACCTCAGTCACCTGTAAGAACCCACAGATGTCACCCCTGTTTTCTTCAGGCTTCAATTCTCATGTGTGTGCTCACATGGGATCTGCCTAATGTCTACAGCCTACCTTTGATAAGGAAACCACATCTGAGGAGCACTACTGTTTAGCCAAAGTGATTGGCAAATAAGCCTCATCTCCTAGGATCAGACTGCAACACCTTTCTTCTTTTTGCATGTAAGTAGAGCAGTTCTACAAATCAACAATTTGAGCTACTTTTCTGGGCAGGTCATATCCAAAGCAGAAGGTCTGAAGTGACTCTTCCCCTTCCCAGGGTCAAAGGCATATGGGATGCACCTTTAGCCACACTCACACATGCAAAGTAAACACCATGACCTTAACGGTAAGTGCTGCAACCAAGACCATGCTCCTGCACTCTCCTACTTAATTTGCAGAACAGGAGAGAGGAGGTTATGGGGCAGCAAGTCTGGTACATGCAAGCGTCAGACTAACAGAGTGCTGGTGGAGGAAGGAAAGTGAAAGCATCTAGGTGGGAGTGGACAGCCAAATTAGGGGTCGAAGGGTTAAGAGAAGAGAGCCCATTATTCATCACTACCACTGTGTTCCAGGCATAAGAAACATTTGGAGCTAATTAGAGGGAGAGCAGAACAATGCACTAGAGAAAGCAACAATGCCCTGGTTCAACCCAGCAGATGAGCTCCGTGCTCAGAGCAAATTGGTCTAAAATGAGTATTGCTCCATCTGAAAACCAGAAAGGTGTGACCTACTTCTCTGACCCTGGCATCAGCTGGCAGGAAGAAAATTGACAGAATGATTCTTTGTTCCCATCATTGGAGATTGAGCATATTCAGTTCCATTTCAGAAATAAAAGCCAACAGCTTTTCCAGCTGATTTGGGGTAACTAATAACATAGAACTGCACTCATTAACTAAGCTGGTTTATATTGTAAAGAGCTCCAAGGCAACAACTAAATGAACTTGATATTAACAGCCATGATAGTGTCAATGTGGCTTAGAAGCCTTAACTAATAGCCTTAACATTTTCAAATATAAAGTATATTCAGTTTTAAAAGTATATCAATGGACTTTTTGGAGAATTTTGCTTCCAAATAGTGACACGTTTTTTTCAAAACTGAGACTATAGCACCTGAATGCTAGGCTCTATGAAAGATCTGGGAAGCACTTGGGTCCCTCTCAGATGAACATTTACAGAGATTCGTAATTACTTAACTGTAGTTCTGGAAGTTATTTTCCAAAACCACTTAGAAGTTGCAGTGTCAAACTAGCTAGATTTTATTGTGAGTTGCTTATTTGGGTGTCGCCTGTTAGTGAAGACACTCTCAGACACTCAGCTTACTGATCACAAGGTTCATGCTCTGAAGAAATGAATACTCAAGTTTCAATGTCTGGAGAACAAGGAAGTATTTTGAAGTGTCAAAAGAAACTCATTTATCAGTGTAGTTGTGGGCTGTAAGCACGTGTTTTTAGGCATCCTGGTTCCCTGGTATTTGCCAACAAAGAAATCTCAAAAGCTCCTGGGTCTCAGAGTGTCTCAGTGAAAGCTGAACAGGCACTACTCACACTTGGTAGACGCTATACAGGCAGATGTTAAAAATTCTGTCTATACACAGAAATTAAGGCATCAACATCTAACAAACAATAACTACTCTTTATAAGGAATTGCCCCCAAATATTTTCAAACCTTACACAAATTACCACTTCAGCTGAACTGGCTTGAAAGCCACTCCATCGTGTGTTGACAAGATGTGTCAAAGTGCAGGACCTGGAGGGTGGCAGCAGCCTGTCCCAAAGGGAAAATGCCCGTGTAAGCCAACCTGACAGCCTTTAGGAACTCAGTTACACTCACATAAGGAAGAGCAGGTCATTTTGCATCTGCCCTGTGCCACCCTCCTTTGCTAGATGGGCTATTTAATAAATAAAGCAAACGTGCAGAATTGCCAGAACAGACAAGTGTTGAGTATTGTTGCTAAAAGGAGGTATTACTTCCAGTGGTCCAGGAAGAATGCAGATGAGCTGACAGCAAAGGGCAAAAAATGAAAGCAGGAGGCAAAACTCAGTGGCAGGGACAAAATGCCAAGCAAGAGAGTAGAAAGTTAGCCTCTGTGTTTGGAGGACTGTGCAGATGTGGATTTCCATCTTCTGTCAAAAACTCCCTGCATCTCAGAGCTTGTCTGGTACAATGGTATAGATCCTGGGGAGCAGCCATTTGAAGAGATGACTGAACTAAGGATACTGTATTCCCAAAGGAAGTGGAAGAAGTCAATTGACAGTCTATCTAGTTGTTGCAGGAACCTGGATATATTCTCTATGCTGTCCACATCAATTGGATAATAGTAACGTTTTTGAGAGCAGATTCCTCTGTGCCCACACCAGCTGAAAACTGGCTTTGGAAAAGGAGCTTCTTCATCCCTGTTTTGTCTTGTGGTTCCAATCACAAATTCTTTGGAGAAGGGACTGGCTAAGGCTCAGGGTGTGTGTGAACATCACCCAGCACTTGGAAATACAACATCAGTTTTGGTCTCTTGTAGCCAAGACCACATAAAAGGCAGACTTGGCACCTTCAACCTGAGATTCAGCAACAAGAAGGTATTTCTGTAACATCTGAGAAGGAAGCACTCTGGCCATGTAGCAAGGCTGTCTGCTGAGTTGAAAGATCTTAATACTGTTTTAGCAAGACCAGCCTCTGCAAATGGGAAAGCCATTTACTCAGTTTCTTCTACTCTTTTCTGCCTTCACCTGCTCCACCAAGACCAATTATGATTCTTAGGTGAAGTATCCCTTCCTGCAGAAGCAGAAAGTGATTTTTGGTTATGGACTTGGCCTGAGCAGCAAATCAGCTGCAAAATGGGTTGGTCCTGATTTCAGATACAGCCTTTGAGAACAGTAGGAAGCATTCACTGCCACAGCTTTGCATGAAAATGGATACCCTGCAGTAATTCTGACCTAAGGTGTCTCCTTGTTTCAACAGTCTTTTCAGGCACCTTGAATAACAAGAGTATATCAATGCCAGTTCTCTATCAGTGATGCTGGCTCCTCCAGCAGCTCTCCATTCCCTTACTGGTATAAATGGCCACCTTCCTTCCAGCCACATTAACCTTCACTAACTCAAGATCAGGTAGGCGCTTCTTTTCTTCTCCTCTTTGGGATGACAAATAGGAGCATGACAAGTCTTTCAGAAAGTATCAAGAAGGAAGCAATATGTAAGACTTAAAAAAAATGCCTTCTCTCAGTGGATAACATTTTATGGATGATGTCTCAGGCTGATATTCAGCTGGTTAGTACATAATGGCTTTCCAAAGCACCTAAACCTGATCCTCTGGTATCTACTTCTGCACTTTTCAAATGGCTTTGTGAGACCTCAGAATTGTCAGGAACAGCAATAGATGTTATTCTTGTCTCCGCTAAATTGAGGGTACCACCTGCAAAGATTCTTAAGTACAGAACATTTACACTCCCAGACAAGAGTGATGTGCCACCTATTAGACTGAAGAGTTGTCATTTGCCAAATGCTAGGATTCTCTTAACTAGAAATTGGCACTGTAGAGAAGCACCAAGTTGCAGCAAAAAGAAGAGCTCTGGCATCGACCTTTATTGTTTCCTCTAAAGAATTTTCTAGCAGAGACCTTTAAAGCGAAACCAATAAAGATTCAAGTTCTCATCTCCCCTTGCCTGCTCTGAACAAATCACAGATTCACTGATGTTGACATGTCTGTTCTTATTATTGTCTAAACAAAGAAAATAGTAATAACTTCAAAAATGCATCCAGAACTTGCAATCAGTAGGTCTCTGAGTACTTTTCAAAAAGGGCAGTATAATTATCTCAGTTTTATGGGTGATTATCTGCATTTTAATAGTGGGGTAACTAAAGCACAGGAAGAGGAATTGACTTGCTCAGCTGGCCAATGAAATACTGAGGAACAGAGTGAGATACCCTGAATCCCCATCAAATGCCCTCCAGATAACACTCTTGCTAATATAATCAATTAGAAACATTACATATCACCCATCTTCAAAGAATTTCATAAACAGTGAACATACATCATCAGTGTTAAAATGCACTGTGGATCTTGGTATCCCATTGCACCATCTGCTTTGATCATCTTTGCTCTGTGCCTATAACTCATGTAATTAATAGCTACCATTCTAAGAGAAGTGAGATAATTGACTTATCTAGCAATCACTTCAGAAAGATTATTATTAGAAATAGGTCTGCATTCTAAATATACATGTGCCTCTAGCTGAGCTAGGCCAAATACCAGCTCCATGTGAAAGCAACACTGGCACCAAGGCCAGCATAATCCAACTGCTTGGGCTTTTGTCCTGTGTGCACACACCTCACGTGCACCACTGTGCTGCACCTCTCCCAGTCTTGCCAGGTCTTCCCTCCAACCCATCACCCACACCATCACCATAGCCTGACCTCACATGTACCTTCATGATCTCCCAGCCAAATTCCAGAAGCTGGAGTATTTTTCTCCGTACTCTTGAACCTTCTATGGCTTGGTCAAACACTCCTGGCTAATACAAGGGAACACTGCAAAAGAATAGTAAAGTAAACCTGATAATAAAAACCACAGCTAAAAAAAATAACTACTTGGGCTTCATTTCCAGATCATCAATGTCAAATGTATAGGCAGTGCCTTCATAGAAAGCCATTAACAGTAGTTTGCTTTACATCCTATACTCCATAGTAGCTGAAACAAAGTTACTCAGCTAGCCCATCACCTATCTTCTATCCCGCAAAAATAAATTAAAATTTAAAGAAAAATAAATCTGTATCCCAACATGCCTCATGCAGCTAAAAATAAGACAGCCATGACATCCTCACTGACAATCTGTCATAGAATTAATCACAAGGAAAGATCTACTAGCTCTGAGAAAGAAATATTTCAGTCACCAAAACCAAAACATTGAAAACTACCGAAGTGATCTTGAAGATCTTGAGTTGTTACAACAGAACCTGTGGTAGAAGCACAGGGAGCCCCATGGGGTACTACAATCAGCTGTTAGTTTTTGAAAGTTTCTAATACATTTAAGTGAATTCTTTGTTGCACATGTGTTCTATCAGCAGCTTTCCTGAAACTACAGAAAATTTAGAGCAATGTTAAATAAAGAAAAATAGAAAAAAAAAGAAAATCTGGCTGATTCTGGATGAAGCATTCCTATCGACAGCTGACACAAAAGGCAGAGCTGGAGGGGGAAAAAGGTGTGGAGCTACTGGTAATCTCTCCCAGGATACGAAACAGTATAAGAGTTGTGTAAAGGCCCCAGAGCTCACATGTTCCTCTGCCTAGAAAGCCCACAAGCTTCAATGTGGGTATCTCATCATGTCAGCAGCAAATTGCAGAACCAGGGGCATTTTAGATGGTTTCAGCCGCCCTAACATTCCTCCTGCACAGCTCTTATTTGACTGTATTGATTGTCTTCCTCAAAGGAGATAAAATTGCCTTCCAGAGAGAAATGCAAAGTAAAGGAATTAGACAGAAAGGACTACAATTAACAAAGTCAGATATTTTTTCTACTAGCAAGTAGGACTCAGTTCTGCAAGTTACTGTCTACACCTTTATACCAAAGCACCTCTGATCTGCCTCCCACTGTTGGATTCAAAGCCAGTAAATAATGACTTTCGCACATAATCATTACACTTGGGGTTTTAACTATCTGAATATTAACCTTTAAAATGAAGGCTCAGTTATGAGTGTGCTTATATGTCTGATTTCATACATTCCTGTTATTTGACTCATACAGACAGCATTATGTGCCTGAAATCTCCAGATTAGTTTTTGGGAGAGTGTAGCAAGCCTGAATTGGCAAGATCCAAACCTAAGCACAGGGAATTTGCCTATTAGAGTGTGCTGCTCACAGCACAGTACAGGCTATGGCACAGCAACAAAGAACCATTAATTAGACAGTACCAATCCCATGGGTTTAGCTCCATTCCTCTATACATCACATGTTCTGAACTGTCAAATTCAGGGATAATTATTTCCGCCCCCTCTTTGTCTTTTGGGTACAATAGCTCATGGACAGCCACTCATGGCAGCTTATGAAGATCTCTGCTGATGAGCATGGCTCTCCTGAGGTGGCATTTTGGAACAGCAATCTCCAAGACAGAACTAAAGACCACGTTTACACTGTGTCACAGATTAGTGGCTTTCAATGCAACCCTATTCCTTCGTGAAAACCTCTCTGCTTGTCCCTTAGACTGGTGCAGAAACTAAGGACCCAGCCTTGTAAAGTGCTTAGCAACTTCTGTCTCAGCAAAGGTGGCAGGAGTGTAAAGCACTTAGAATTGAGCCTTTAAAATAATTGATTGACACAATAAATGACAATGATTGACCAAGCACACCCTAATACTATCTTTGTACATTCCCATATTACAATGACCTCCACCAAAGAAGGTGTTTCAGTTGGTCACTGCAAGGTAATTTCAGTCTCCTCTACAGTACTCTGCTTCCAAAACATTAGGGAATAAACCACCACCAATATTACAAATTAGATGGCAACATACGTTAGGAATTTGCTGCGACTCCAGCCCTCGGTGACTAGCACAGCTTCGAGTGTAAACAAACAAAAGCTGCAATTTGTGCCAACTGTTTACTCTGATTTTAAATCAGGGTTAGCTTTGCCAGTACAAATTACGCCTCCTTTTGTCTTCAAGAAAGCTGGCCACAGACTAGAGGAAGCGAGACAATTTTTTTTTTGTGTTAAATGAGCTGTCTGATTAGATAGATCCCTTTTCACCAGCTTTTACTTCTCCATCAGTGACCAGGGATTTTGCAACATTTATTATATTTCTGGTCTTCCACCATTACTCAATATAGATTTAGTCTGTATCCTCACCAGAAGTTAGGAAGACAGAGATTGATCTGCTGGTGCAAATGACAGCATGAATGCCAGTGAATGAGATCAAACTACTGGGCACTTATTTCTCCTGTTAATGTAAGTCATGAAACTCCAATTCACATTTGGGGTCATTAAAGCAGAGTGCTTATGATTTTCTTGGCCGTATAAAAGCTGAGTATTCCAGATGAGATTCCAACTCCCAAACAATTCTCAGCATGGATGAACTAATGAACAGTGAAAATAAACTGTTACTGGATTTGCTTACCATGGTAATGAATTTCCTCACAAGGGCTTGCAGGGAGAGTGGGTTTGGAAGCCACAGGTGGGGACTCCCAATCCCAAGCATGGGACTCCCAATCGAGTGTGAATCTGAAGCTTTCCCATTACCATCTTTGTCATGTTTCTCTTCCAGTTGCTCCATCTGGAACTCTTGCTTGTTTTCACCATCTGACATTTCAACAGCCTAAAAACAAGCAAAACAACTCCTCTAAACAACCAAAACGTTTGATCAGATCCTTTATATAAATGAAATGCTAGCGTATGCCAGGCATCTGAACTTGGTAAAAATAAATGAGTGCTTCAAACCCACTATTGTTCTCAAGGTCCCTGACCTTCAAAACATCATTCTATTCTATTTGTAAACAACACAGACATGACAGAACATGTGAATACCACTTCACCCTTTGGTAGCAGTATCTATCCCAAGACCTCAAAGTGTTCTGCAAATATTAGCTAAGACTCTCATGTCTCTAAAGAACTCCTACTCTTCTACAAATATTAGCTGAATCTCACACCAGGCCACTCAGCTCATAGGAGGTTAGTGCTGTTCTTTAAGTTCAGAAAGGTTGAATGCCCTGCCTAAGATTATTCAAGAGTTCTGTAAAAGACTCAGGCAACAGAAATACAAGTTTTTAAGACTTTCATGTATGCCTGAACCTCTGGAAGCTTGTCCAGAGTATCATCCAAACTTGTATGTCACTTCTGGCAACTCTAATAACACCAGACCCAAATCTAAACCCTTCCAAATTTCATTTTCAAAAAAGAAAACAACCAGGAAAACCAGAATACTAGTTTAACCATGCACTTTCTCTGACTCACCTTTTAAAATCTCATAGCAATTTATCCCTTTGTGCACAACCAGGTAAACCAAGGAACAGGACGCCTCAACTTGCATTTAGCAAGAAACAAAAAGTGGCATGGGGCCCAGGAGCAGCACAGTGCACAGTTAAACACTGCAGTGATGAACCTAAGTTGAACTCACCCAGGTTTCAGCAAATAGCAGCTTAGCACAGTTGTACTGGTAGAGCTGGACTGGTTGCTAACCACTGATGTACAAACACAAAGATAAGGCCATGGTAACTTTCATATGGTAAACAGCCTGAACTTCCTAGGAGGGCTCATTGGAGGCAATTAATTTCCAAGGCACAGAGAACGTGCTTGGCTTTGACTCATGTCTCTCTTTTGCATCTTTTGCAAAACTGGTCATGGGCATGTATTTAATGGAAGTTTTCAACACATCTTTTTAAAGGGCATTACTCCAAGCTCTGGCCAAAATGCAACTCATATTGATTTTTGATTCCCTCTGGGCTATGCTTCCATCAGAGGGTAGGAACACCTTTACTCTGTCTTGTTTTGAGTAACCCAGACTTCCTAAGCAGCTCATGTACTTCAGCATTAAAATAAGAAATAGGTCTCAACAAAGCTAGAAGCAGAGCCTGTACATTGCAGAGTTGAAATACAAAGCACAATTTCCAAGTGTTCTTTTATTGCCTGTACATGACAATTTATTTCCATTAAAGAATGAGTTAAGAATATCTTCCTAAAGAAGGGATACTACTCTGTATTAACATAAAATTGTACCCAGTGTAAGATGATAAATATGATGCTCAGTCTGTAATTATAAATAATGTGTAGTGTGTTTTTTTTCCCCCTAGAATTTTGTCTTCTATATTTTATGCAGTCTTCAATCTGCATTGAACCTAAAGTGAAAGTGCTGAGTGATGTTGACACAGGAGAAAGCAATGATTATAGCAGGTCAGCATGAGGTTCAGGTTCTCCAGGGGTTACTTTTTTTGTTGGATAGAAGGGGCCAGTCCACATGGGTGTTGGCTTTTGGCCTTCTTACAACATATTGTTGACTCTTGGAGTGCACTGTGACCATTACACAACACTGATAATGAGTCTTCCCAGAGCCTTCTAAGCACTGCAGGAACAAAAAGAGGAGGTCAATGGACAACTTTATGACAGCCTTAAAGTACTATCTGGTTCCCCCAGTATGGAGAAGTATTTGATACTATAGTGCACTTAAAGCCACAGCTAAAATGCAAAGCAAAAAGTGAGACCTAGGAACCTGAACCAGCCAGACAAATTCAGAAGGAAAACAAAATCTGCATCATTAACTTGGGGTTGGATGGGAAGGTCCAACACAAGTGAAGTGATGGATTGTTTCCCTGAATGTCTGCAGCCCATGACTGGGTAACTTTCTGGAGGTAGAACAGAGGTCCCTGCTTTTGGTGGAAGGGTAACCTTGCAGATTTTGCTGGTGTGACTTACAGAGTTGATCAAACTAGAACAGTCCATTTCAGTCTTCAATACAGTGGTTCAAAGTGGGGATGAAAAAAGACCCAAGAGAGATCTGAAACCCAGTTTCCTTGTTCTGTGATTTAAACTGCTAGAAGGAAGAGAGAGTTCTTCAATCAATAGAAGTGATTTTTCAATCAGCAGAACTGGCACATAGGCCAAAAGGGTTGAGAAACACTTCTGCTCTTCATAAGAAGCCTGCAGGATTCTCTCTTCCAGGAGGTCTGCTGGAGGTCATGCTCTCAGGCTGGTAGTGTGCTCACTTCTCAGGTGCTCTTGGCTATTCTGTGCCCTGCTCCCATCACTGCACCACCACTGCCTTGAATATGGGTATGGGGTAAAGTCTGCACCCCTAAGCATGGTTACCAGTCTTCAAGCTCTCCAGAGGTCTGAAACACTTCTGAGGCAATACAGTGGGGCAGAGCCTCACAATCCTGGAGAGTTTCCTTTTCTTCAGCAGTAGGTTAGGAAAGTGAATCTACCTTCTGTCTGAATAGGCTCCTCCCACTCAATTCCCTGGCTAAAGAGCTGCTGTCAAACCTTCTCTTAGCTGATATGATGGAAAGTCTCCATCTACTTGTGCTGCCCTACTGCAGATGATGTAGCAGAGTGCTCATCTGGAATTACCCTGGCACAACGCACAAGGAGAAGGACAGACTAGCTGGTTGCTGTACTGCTCCCCGCTCCCTGCACAGAGCCCCAAAGGCTCCCCATGTGACTCCCAGAGCTGAAATGGCTCTGCAAGCTCCAGACTTGCTGGGTGAGTACCCCCTCCCTGCCATGCACACAGCTTACAATCAGCAGTGCCAAGAGTCCCCAGTGGCACAGGCAGGTTTCTATTCAGCAGTATATTGTCTATGTGTAAGCTAAGACACTCTCTGTCCTGAAACACTTTATGTTTAAGCAGAAAAGGAGAGCAAAAGATAACAAAAACAAACAAGTGGCCTTAATGAGTGCACACAGTTAATCCAAAACCCTGGCCTTGATTGCAGAGCAATGCAAAGTTTACCACCGATCCTGCTGGTGCTATTTCTGACAGACCAGTGAACTCACAACACACCTGGTGTTCCTGGTGCTTCCCACAGGCCATGCATGCACCCAGGGAGAGCTTGGAGTGAGGCAACCTCATCTTTGATGTTGGGTGTTGGGATACGTCGTCAAAATGGTATCTTCACACCTATCCACTTATGTCACACCACAGACTTCTTTTGAAGCAAAAGCAATTGCATAGCATTCTCATCTTCACTTTCCTTCTGCCCATCCATCCAGCCAGGAGGAGGTCACATTCCTTCTAACAACTGCTTTGCTTTGCAGCCTACTCCTGCTCATTTCAAAGGAGCTGCCAGTGTTGCGTTCTTTTCATAGAACCCCAGGGAACTTCTAACCTCAAAATTAAGCAAAGCAAAGTCCTTTGAATATTTTCCAATTAACCTGAAATTGACACTAACTCTTTTCTCTTCGTGTTCCCACTATTTGAACAATTTTGTTGTCTTCTGTCTTATGCCTCAATTGCCTGGCCTTTCGCAGCATCAAAGATCTAGGTAGTTTCTTTCCCAAAGATCACTCTGGTTTAAAACTAAGAGACCCTTTTCTGCTAAGTTCACTTCTACATTGCCATTTAGTGGAAGAGATCAGAGAATCCTTGCAGCAGCACAAATCCAGGGAAGAAATCAAAAAAGAGACAGCATGGCAGGTTTCTCCTATACTAGCAACAAGGGCAAGTTAACACTGCTGAAAGCCTTCAGGGTTGCATTCTGTTCCCAGCCTCACAGCATAAATATCCAGAGAAATGCCTTGCTGTCATGACAGAGGGTTAGTTCTGAGTGTCTAGAGCCAACAGAGAGCATAATTGCAATGCCATAAAAAATGTCAACATTTGTAATTCATGCAAGAGGCTGGAGGTAGCAGGCACTGTCCCATTCTGGAGCTTGCAGAAGCATGTTGGACTTCAGAGGCCTGGAGGCACCATGGCCTGTTAGCCAAATTTTCTCAGCTAAAAAGGCAGTTCTGCCAGCGATGTTGCAGGCAGCTTCTGTGCAGCCCAGAACAGAGGGAGAAGGCTCCCAACACATAGTTAAAACCAGCACTGCCTGCAGATACAGAGACCACACAGCACCTAGGGAGCAGCCAGCACATTAGAGACAGTGTATTTGTACCATTTGTTGCCCACTGTTGCTTAGGTAAAGTGCATCTAAAAGCTACTGGGACAATTGCCAATGTGTCCCAATCACCAAGGTGGGGAGTTTCTGAGCACTTTCTATCCATTAGTTTGCAACTGTCCCTCTGAAGAAGGTAAAATATTACCACCCACACTTCACAGATAGGAAAAGTGAGGCACAGAGAGCCAAGTACCCCAGTTCTCTCTCCTTACTTTCTAAACCATAAACAACAATAATCCTTCCCCCAGTTACTGGAGCCAAGAGGCTCTTTCAGAAAAAAAGGAAGCTGCCCTTTGCCTGCAACCAGGTAGCCAAAAGCAGTTGGAGGGAGCAGCCTGCAGCCTATGCAGTGCCTGGCATGGTTTTACCCTGAGATCTTTTCCTCCAGTGCATCTCTGGGGCCCTTGTCTGTACTCACAAAAACATTCTGTGCTCTGTAAGCTCAAGGAGTTCACCTTCAATAAATAATCCGAACAAAGGGAGTTAGTGCTGGCACAGTTGCACGGGTTGCTGCAGGGAGAGTTTGCAGCAATGTCAAACTCACCTTTGCTGGTGGCTGCTGCCACTTGCTGGGAAGGAATCCAGCCCCCAAAGGGGAACACTTAGGAGTATCAAGAGCCAAGAGCAATTTCGTCCCCATTAGTTAATATCAAATATAAAGGACACATTCCAGTACATAGCAAGCAGTCATTGCCTCCTTGAAAGATAGTTAAGAAAGATTTGGGGGTTAGGATCCTTAAATGACAAACTATAAACATATAGATAACAAAATTTGCAGAATAATTGCAGGATAATATTGCTCAGACAGCATCAGTAACACTCCGATTACTGCCTGGAAAAATCCCGGGTCAGAGGTAAATTTTTGACCCAATCCAGAGAGCAGAGAGCTCCATGGGCAGTACTGATCTGGATGTTGGGCAAAATGGCCAGCAACATCCTTTCTGGTTTTAATAAAAGGAAGTGTCATTTATTCTCCCTATTGAGGAAAAACAGAGAAAAGAACAGGTCATTCTGAAGGAAGAACAGGCTTCTTAGTGTTGGGTTCATGTACCAGCCTGAAGCTGTCCAGCGAAGGCTGCTTAGTCTATAGGTGTACTACAATAGGCTTCAGCAGCATAGGTGGTTCCTCCCAACACTGAATTTTAGATGATGAAGGAAAAGATGCATTCACCTCATGGACATTGAGAAATGGTTGCAGCCCTACAGTAATGTGGTAAAAGGAGCATGAAACTTAGTAAGAGTCATGAACGTCTAGAAGTACAATAGTCTTTTGATAAAGGCCTCACCTTCCATCTCCATCCTCTTCTCTGCAAAGTCCTTTGTTTCTCCATGTGGAAAAAAACTCAGGAATAAAAGAACATTCCCCTCTTCCATGAGTCAAATACACCAGTGTTAGCAAAGCATATTACAAAAGTTATATTGCCTAGAAGAGGCAATAGTTCTCCCTTAAGATCCCTACCACCATGTTCCTGCTACAGTTTCTAGTTCCTGGCAAAACCTGGATCAGAAACCAATTTCACTGCTAAATAAGTGCTAGTAGAAATAAGTAAACAGCCTTGCACTCTGTCATATTCCCTGAAAGAGTGAGCATGCCAGCAAAGGCAGCACAGACTCTCAGAGCAGTAAATAACCAAGTAGGCAGAGCAAACAAACAGTTGAAACTCCGTATGTCAGAAAACCTCTTTTTGGAATGAGGGGGTGAAAACAGTTTTGTCAGAAAGAAGGAAGCTTTCTCCCCTTCCTTTCTCCCCACTTCCACAGCCCTTCCTTCTCTTGTTTACTTTGTTTCCCTGTTTCTAACCAAGCAAGAGAAAAATCTAGTATTTGTGGAACTGGGCTCTTTCTGTTTAACTCCAGCTGTGCCCACAGCCTGCATACTGGCTTGGTGAAATTTGCCCAGCCTGACAAAGTGGTTTCTCAAGCTTGAAATAAAACCATAGTGATTTTTACACTACTAAAATGACTGGCCCTTGACAGGACTAGCAATTATCTATGAATTCCAAGGAAAAAGCTTGTTTCATGGCACAGCAACATGCATGGCACAGCACTGTGGTGGTGGATGCAGGGGCTTTCTGTGCTTTTAGCTCTGGCTTTTCAGCCTGTTTTGAAATACAGCAGTACTGGGAGCTGCACAGCAAAAAACTCAAACCAAACAAAGTAAAAAAAATTTCCCACAGAAAAACAGCACAGAGGATTTTTACTTGTTACAGGCATGGGGTTGGAGGGACCTCTCTGTTAGTCTGAAGTCAAGAAAGCAGTAGCATCTGTATCCAGAGAAAAACTCTTGCCAGGAACCTTGAGGTTCCTTGTGGAAGGAAGGCTCCTGCTGTGACCCCCACATCACAGGTTAGCTCTACCACTTTATCGGGAATACCTGCATGCATAGACCTGGAGATGAAGGCAGTTGATTCCCTTATTTTTTATTTAGGAGGAGTGGCTGCTCTGGGGTTTAACACCGAGCAGTTATCAGAGAAGGTCTGTGGCCTGCAACCGTATTATCAGGTATCAGAGAGCCCCCTTGGGCAGGGACTGTGGGAACAGATGCTGACCTCGGCCAGGCAGCATGAAAACAAACCTCAGCACAAAAGGGCAGGATGCCATGAAATAAGAGTCCTTGAGAAAGGAAACAGGGAGAAACCAAAGCTGGAATCTTGATGCTTCTAGGAGACATGAAGAGGGATAACTGAACAGGATGAGACATGGCCAACACAGGGTTGCACAAGGACAGGCTGAGAGTCTGAGCAGTGCCAGCAGCCTGGGCCAGCTGGGGAAGGAGCAGCAACACCTCTGCTGCAACCAAGGGCTGCTTCCAGGGCGGCAAGCAAAACCCATCAGTGCCAGCCACGCTGCTGCTTTCTGTTTGTCTGCTCACTGAGGTCTGGCAGACAGACGCGTCCCTCCGTGTCTGCCTGGTCAGTGCCCAGCATAGCACCAAGGGCCTCTCAGTCCTGCTTGAAGGGAGAGAGCAAACCTTTGCCCAGGATGAGACAGACACGGGGAAGGTAGGTGGCAAGCTCATCCTGCTTTCATGTCTTTTCAGACTGAAGATTTTGGAAGGAAAGTTTGCTCGGATTGAGCCTCTGTCTGGGATTAATTCAACTCAAATTTGTAGTCACCGCAGGCAGCAGGGAAGTTGCAATAGCTATTTAGAGAACATGCCAAAGAAGTAAAAGCAAGCAGGGACAAAGAATAGCCCTTGCCCTCTCCCAAAAACAGAAAGGAGACACAGGGATCCAAATTAAAAAGCAACTACTAGTCACCAGCACTATCGAGTCAGTGTGGGCTGGCCAGCAGCAGGACAGCTGCCCGGCAGGGCCTGGCTGCCAGCGAGCGGCTCTGGCGCAGGACTGTGGCACACCCTGCTCCGGCGTCCAGGCCCGGAATGGGAAGGCCAGTGGAGCTGGGAGCAGCCACGAACTGTGGTGTGGGGAAAAAGGGAGAGCAGTCCTGCCCCTGCTGCTGCTAGGGATGGAG
>NW_008670765.1:16624-45182 GCF_000695815.1 Acanthisitta chloris | reverse complement strand
CACCTCTGAGTGTCAGTGTTAGTCTTCTTTGGCTGGGGCATCCGAGTGGCCAAGACACCCAGAATGAACAAACTGCAAAAGGAAATGAGGCCATTGCATGGTGGGGAAAATGCAGCAAGACGGGTCAGCAGCCAGTAGTAGCACCCACGACAGCTGACATCCTTGCTGCCCTCGCAGACCCAGGCACCACTGTCAGAGCATCACGGGGATGGCAGAGCCATCGGCGAAGGCTGGAGGAGCTCCGCGGTCCCTCCCGGCACGGACGGGAGGTGGCAGCAGATGGCCGCGGCAGCATCTCCCGGGGACACCCGGCACTCGGGACAGAAACCCTCCCCGGCTCCCAGGGACTGGGCAGGCACGGCAGGAGCTGCTTCCTGAGAGCATCAGTCCTCCCGGGGCGCGTCTTCTCCCCATGCTGCTCTGCTGGCTCTGAACCCCTACCCAATTCAACACATGCCACACCCGGGAAGCGCTTTGCCACAAATTGGGTTGTTTTAAACCCAGCCTGTATCGAGAAAACAGATGGCAGCAGCTTGGAAGCTTTGATTATTATTGATTAATGTAGGATTATGGTTGGCAATAGGAGATATTGGGAGCAGCAGAAATAAATGCAGATATTGCCAGAGGAAGGGGGAAAAAATCGTGGAGCAAAAGCATAAGGAATCATAGAATCATTCAGGTTGGAAAAGACCTCTGAGATCACCAAGTCCAACCTTTAACCTAACACTGGCAAATCCACCTCTAAACCATGTCCCTAAGCACCACATCTACATGGCTTTCGAACAGTTCTAGGGAAGGAGGAAGACATGCTGTGCAGGTGTCAACATATTATCAACAGTCAAGAATAATGCTCAGATAGCATCATGATCCACAAATGTTTGTCCCTGCATCATTTGTCAGCCTTCACCAGAATACAACTTTTTCTGAAGTTAAAATAAATAAATAATACCTGGAATTATTTTCCAACAATTTGAAATTTCCATTTCCATGTGCCAGCTTAGGAAATATCCAAGGACAATCAGACTAGTCCAGCTGAAACAAGGAGCCACACAAACCTGTCCTCTCTGTATCCTGGCTACCTTCCTTATTAGACCAATAAAACCTGAAAAACAGCTGAATTTTATACCTCCTACAAGTCATCACTCCAGAGCCACTATGGAAAATTGAGGGTTTGGTAACAGTGTGCTGCAAAAATGACGCAAAACAGCGTGAACACCAGTGCAAGGAACCAAATGGGACACTCTGTCAGCCAACCCCTACCTTTCATCCAATCTTCAGAGTCTGGTGCCTCAGTCACTCCAGCCTCTGTCCCCATTCCAATGCCTGTGTCACACAGTCATCCTTCCAGGCAGCACACCACTGGCTTAATTTGCTCCTCTACCCCTGAGTTAAACTTGATCTTTCAAGTGATGATGTCTGAAGTCACTCCTTCAACCATTCCTTTTTATTTTCACGTGCCAGGCCTCACTTCTGTCACATCATCTGCCCTTCCAACAGGAAAGGTTCACACCAGGAGTGGCATCAGACAGACACCAGCAGGCAGCTTTCATATCCTCTTCCCAGAAAAAACATACTTGGTTCCTAGGAGAACCTCCTAGAAAACATAATGGATCAGAGTCTAGTACTTAATGGGAACTCAAAAACTTGCCAACACCATTCCCAGTATCTCTAGGATTGATTACTGACATTTAAAGAACTTCTGATGTGTTTTTTTGGGAGTTGGATTTGGACTCTTTTGGGAGGTAAAGTGTTTTGATTTATTTTGTTTTTAAATCTCAAGCAAGGTAAATTGTATAACCTTGTCAGAAATCTTTTAAGATTAACTCCTCTCAACCTCAGAAAATACTATCACATGTCTAGACATTTTGTGTCTCAAGGTAGGCTCTAGACTTTTGACCCTATCCACAGGCAATAGGAATGTTTTCTCTTCACAATATCTGTTTACATGTTTAAAGACAATTCACAGTGCCCTGTCTCTTCACCTGCAGAAGAACCCTTCAGGTAGAGACCCCTTGATGTAACAGCAACTCACATCTGTTAAATTTATTAGCTTTCATAGATCATTTCAAATGTAACAAATAAGGGGAAGCAGAGGGACAGATCTTGAACACCCAGCAGCTCTTCAGTAGTAATGGAAGTCACATAATCCAAAAGTGTGGCTTATTCTGTTGGGGTTTTTTTTTGGTTTTTTTGGTTTGTTTTGCGGTTTTGTTTCGTTTTTTTAAAAACCAGATGTACAATCTGTTTACTGAAGACTCTATCGAAGTGGAGGTAGACTTGCCTGCTTTACAGGTTACTATGGAGACATCTTTCCCTTTATTACTCTGTAAACAATCCATGCTACACAGAAGCGAGAAGTTCTTATTTTTGGCCATTCAAAAATTGCCTGTTATTAGACCATGCTATGAACTAGTAAATATCTTTGGGTAATTCGTTTACTTTATCCCAAGTTTGGCCAAGGGGAACTGAACAGACCAAGAGATGAAGGTCAAAGATACACACTTTACAGCCTGACAGTTCTTTAGAAGTCCCATCAGAGAATCAATGGCTTCACTTGCTGCTAAGTTCCCAAAACCCTTGATATCTGTCCCCAGAATAACACAGGAAAATCCCATCAAGGATGGATAATCACACCCCCTTCTCTCCAAGCATGTTTCAAAGAAATTATTGTGAATAACTATGCACAGCATCGGAGTAGGAGGCTGAAGTATATCAAACACTTGTTATCAATAGCATTGGCCATTGATTCCCAGTGGTCTTTGGGACATGACTATTACAATTTTTTACTATTTTTTTTTCTTTTATATCATTACAAGTAAACTAACAGCTCTTTTCTGCAATCAACACCCTGGGAACACCATTATTTATGGTCCATGGGTCCCCAAAAATATCCTTTTCAACTGCCACATTTTTATTTCACCACCCCTCTCCAAATGCCCAAGGTGCAGCATCTGTCCATCTTGGCCCTTCATATTGCTTCCTCTCCACCAGCTTCTTGAGAGTCAACTACAGTTTGCAGAAACTACAAGATTTTTTTCTCTATTTCTACTGCTGTAACTGCAGTTTTCTTTCGGTAAAGCTTTTCCAGAAATCAGAACTAGAAATAATACAAAGCTGCAACAATGGGTTAGGATAGAAACCAAAGAAGAAAAAGTAGCAAAAGATCAGCAAGGCAGAAGCAGAAAACATAACCCATTGTGAAGGTGGCTCTGGGAGGAAACTCTTACTCAAGTCAACCAAAACCTCAGTCACAAGCAACATTTGCAGCATCCCTGTTGCATGCGTGGACAAAAGGACAACCTCTTTTTGAAAAGGTGGCCACAAACAGAGCTTCCATGTAACCTGGTGATACTCCTGTCAAAGAAGCACAAAGCCCAAGCACCTTTGGTCATCAGAAGTGCTAAGGTCACCAAGTTGACCAGCAGTGACAGAACAGAGAAGGTCTCTGTCAGACACTATACATTGGCAAACCTCTTGCTTTTCAAGACAAGGATAGCATTCGGGCAGGGATCTAAGTAATCTGAAATGAACTCTGCCAGACTGAATCCACAGGCATTTGAGGGCTGCAGGAACTTCCCCAGCACACAGTGGCATCAGTGCCAATAGAGCCCTGTGTTGAACCTCACAGATCTTGTCTGTCCTTGTCACGAGGCAGCAAACCACACGAGCAGAGAGGAGTGCAGCACAGCTTAAAGTTTCTGGTGATAGAACCTGAGGATATAGGTTAAAACTGAAGAAAACGCCCCCCGGAAAAAGAATCCTCCCTACCTCCCCTTCCAGATCCAGAGAGTTTCTGCTCAGTTATTTACTTTGCAAAGCCACAGTTATTCCAATGCTATTTTTTTTCTTACATGGAAATATGGATGATTACCAGAAAAACAAATAATTGGGATGAAGCCCAGTTGGATATCACTGAGGCAACTAAGTGAGTATGCTGTGTGGAGGAGGAGAAGAGAGAGTTACACAGTTAGGAATTGTCTGTTGTCACATTTAGGATAAACATGACAAGCAAGAGCTGCTTGTCCTCCTGCTACTGAGGACAAACTAACCACTCACAGTCAGGAAAAAATTGACATCCGGGTTTCCTCGGAAAGAAGTTTAAGATTCTGAAATAGGAAGTTACTTGGAAATACTCTCTTTTCTATCCATATTCACATAAGCACATAAACACACATGTTTATTCTTAATTTCCATCATGTTTTTCAGATTTTAAGCCTGTACTAAAATACTTCCTTGAACTGCATTTTTATCTTCCGGGATTAAGTTTGGATTAGTCACCTCCCAAGGGAGATGAGATGTCTCTTGGTCTACTCAGCTCTACTGATGGAGATTACCCTCATTTTCACTAGCCACACTAAACAAATACTGCAGTAGCCTTAAGCTCAAAAATGAGACCCTGCCAGGTCAATCTTCACATATTTTTAATTGAAGTAAAGAAGAAGAAGAAAGATGAGGTTGGGGTGCAGCTGGGATGAGCACACCAATTTTCTCTCTCCATATAAAGTACAGAGTTCCTCCACATGAGGACACATGAAATATTCTGCTCATCTGGACCTGAGGAATGGCCAAAGTCTACCTCATCTTCTCTCTAGTCCATGTCCTTCTCCTGTCTAAAAGCATTCTCTGAGAAAAAAAAACCAAAACCAAACAAATTTATTAGCCAACAGGCTGTTTCTATTTTCCTCACAAATCTGTCCATAGCTGTCTCCATCTCAGATTGCCACAACATTATGGGTCAGAACGCTAAAGTATTCACAAAATGATATTGCAGATATGAGAACCAATGAAGCCCAGAGTCCAGGCCAGGTAATACACAGTTTCCTATCTCTTAGCTCTACCAAGAAGCATAGAGAAGTATAATAAAGAAAGAAGCAACTATATCCAACAGGCAGTTTAGTCTTATTTAAACATAACACTGCTGGGAAGCACTTTGGGATGCTACAGTCACTCATAGCTTCAACCATACAGAGTTGAAGCTTCCAGGATGGAAAAGTAGCCTTTGATCTATTGCCACCTTTCCCTCCTACATCTCAGGATTCGAGGTTTTTGTAATCACATTCCTGAGCTACTGACACTACTTCAGTCTCCAGCTTTTCTCAACAGCCAGAGAGTGACTACATTGAAAGAACTTCCACTCATAAGACATTTTCAGAGAAGTGTCTAAGAAAAGGCAGGTGTTAAGACCAAATGCACTCACTCAATAACTTTTATTTCTGGCCATAGCCCACAACCTTAACTCTGGGATTCTTCACACATCAAAGGCTCAGGGAACCAAACAAATTGGTGGTTTTGCAAGTAACAAATAACACGGGTGTGCATGAGTAGAACAGATGCTTGTGGTCCTGAGGGTGGGACTGACCAAAGAGAGCAATGAATAAGCAGCACTGTGAGCTCATGAGTCAGATCCCCATGTCTCCACTGGGCCACAGCAATAGGTTTCTTGCCTCAAACACAATTCTCTTCAGATCCAGCTTGTATCTTTTTCACTAAGGCCACTGCTCTGAGCGCCTCAGGGAAGAAGAGCTGAGGACATCCATCAGAGCCGACAGTGAGAAAACACTCTGAATTATTCATAACACTCAAATAGCAAAATTAAAATTAAACTACCTTACATGACAATGGGAGATATGCTAACAGTGAAGAAATTCCAGGGCTACTTTTATGTGCTGCACAATGAGCTAAAGCTGGAATGAAATACTTAATGGTTAAAAGGCTTGCCTGTTTTTCTCTGTGGATGGATATATTTCTTGTTTTGCCTACATTTATATTAAGTCTTTACATAACTGCTGGCTTCATACCCGAGGCTATCTTCCTGAATCAAAATCTCTCCCATACTGGTAGTGGAAGAATAGACTGCTTCTAGCTTTTTAACTTGTTAATAATGAACTTGCTCTTGTCTGATTCTCCTTGTCCCCTTCTCCCTGTGCAATACCTGCCTTGGGAAGTACATGGCTTTCGCATCAGTGTTCAAGTCAGTTTTCTGTACTTGCTTAGATAGCTGTCAGGGCTAGTTTTTGAGGTATGGTCTCCTTGTGATAGCTCCCGACAAGCTCTGCTAGAGGAGAGCCAGTTCCCAAAATATATTTCTCTCACACTTGTTTTTCAGGGTTCTCCACTCTGCAAAGACTAACAGTGTGGTAACGAGAGGCACTCCAGACTGGATTTAATGCTACCATATGCTAGACAGAATGAGAATCCATACTGCAGGAGAGCAGCCGGTACATTTCCACGTTAACAGAAGCCTGATTGCAAATTGCATTTAGTCTCAACAGCTCAGTTCACTGCACACAGATGCCATGGGGGACTGTAAAGTTAGCAAGATGTGGGGGAGTATGGCTGAATTTTTAAAAAGAGCCTTCGTTGATCTGATGCCACAGACATTTAGAGCTGATGCCATAGAAGAACGTTGCTGCTGCATTTCTTCTGCCAGAAATAAATAAGAATAATAATGTCATGGGCTGTTAGTCAAATTACAAACTCTTGCTAGGCTGGTGATTGTCTGCTGATACAAATGGCAGCATGGGCACTGTCAAATGCTGCTCTTGGAACTTGACAGCCAGCAAGTAAATGAAGGCAGAGAAGAGGAACTGACTCTTTCAAATTAGGTCAGCATGAGAAGAGATAGGTTTCCAGTCAGAGTGTGCCATGTCTCCCTGGGCTGGCTGCAAAGTGCACCTCTTAGCTCTTATAACAGACTTCACATAACTGAAGATATGGCAAGACTAAGTGAATGAACTGAGAGGTAACCTGCCCCAGGATCCTCTCAGAGTTGGTAGAGAGTGAGAGCTCTTCTCTGCTTACTTGCACATGACTAATCAAATCAACTCAATAGCCCCTGTCCACGGTCTTTGACACAAAAATACTCAGCTTAGTTCACCCTACTGGGCTTTTTGATGAGCAGGCTGAGCATGGAGGCCAAGGACTTCTCACTCCCTGGTCTGAGTTACTGTCATGCCCCAGGACATGGGGTGGCACAGAGGGTTTCACTATCCAAAGCTCCCAGGCCAGCACCAATGCACAAATAACTCCAGTACTTTTGAATATGAAATGGAGCCATGACTGCACAAGTATTGCATGTAAACATAGTCTTTATGCTGCAGGAGAAATGCTTTGCTCCATGTGTATTTTTTTTCCCTCACCAGAAAGCATCACACAGTTCAGCTGCTTAGATCAGTGTTGGTAAATGAAGCAGACAATCTCTCAAGGCCCCTTTTCCAGTCTGACATCTCTATGAAGCATTTCTACATTCCTAAAGAATAAGGAAAAGCTTTTCCCACCTCCACTGCATAGCCAGCCCACAAAATTCACTGTTAGCGGAGGTCACCAAGTCAAATACTGCAGCTGGGTCATTTTATAGACATTAATAGTCCCTGTAGCTTGGAGAATAAAGATAAAAGTGATCTAAATCCTGCTCTTTAGGATATGAGCCAATCTTCCCCAGGGTCAGGAAGGAATTGTTCCCACACATGCATCACATAAGGGATTGCACTGTCCATCAGGTACATAGTGGGATAATTTCTCCCCCCTCTCTCCCACCATGTGTTACTAGAAACCACAGGAGCAGACAAGCAAGTGCTGCGTACTACAGTTCTGTAGTTTCACAGGGGAATGACCACTAGGCCTCCAGGTTGCTCAGGCATGAAAGCAATTGCATAATTCCCTAAAGCTCTATATCTGTGAGGTGGCAATAGCTCCCATGCTCTGTGAGCTGCCTCACGCAGTTCCAGGAATAAAGTGCTATGGCTCAGCAGTCCCCTGTGGCATTGGCTTTACATTTCTGGGCAACAACTTCACTGCTAGGCAGAAGGCATTTTTCAGACTCTCTGTCTAAACACATTCCCAGGAATTGAGCATTCAAATCAAGAGAGAGAAAGAAAAGAGTCAGTTTCCCGGGAGGTCTCCTAGTAAAGCCCAAACAGCAACAAAAAAAAAAAAAAAAAAAAGAAAATAAAGAGATCATAGAGGAGCTCGGGATTTCAGACTGTAAGAAAAATAGAAGCACTTTCCAGCTATGACCACACCACACTCAGTATAGGCACTGCAGACCTGTTGGCAGAGGACTCCATAAGCTAGGAGGATTTCATGAGGAACAAGGATGATCTATATAGGGCTACTAAACATCAAGCTTCCCCAAAGAAGGCTTCTTCCTTTCCTCAAAGCATCTAAAGTGCATTAGTCACTTGTCTAGGGATGTTCAAGAGACCAGGAGAAAACTCTCAGTGAGACCTGAGCTCTCAATCCCAGATCAAAATACAGCAATAGGAATTGCTGGGAGAAGATGGCCAAGTGTCTCTAGTTGTTTAACCATGAGCAAGAAGCTTTATATGGGAAGCAAATCCACTTGAGTAGGCAGCAGCTGAGCTGGCTGGTAGTGAGCCATGGAGCTGGCTGCCTCTTGAGTGTCCATGCAGCTGAACAAATCAATTTAGACCTGTAAAGTAGACATGAAAGAGCCAGTTCTCAGTTAGAGCTGACTTCTCCCATGAAACTTGTTCTGTGTTTCCAGGCATCCATGCTTTATCAAATGAAGGTAAAGAATCCTCATCCTTTTATGCAGCTCTTGGCTTTTATTTTTCACTTCTTTTGTTTTATAAATTGGTGGTTTAGGGTTTCCTTCCACTGCTTGGAGTACTATATGAGGCAACTGACTCCTTTTTGCACTCCAGCATGGACAGTTGTGATGTGCTTCTGCAGCACACCATGTGGTGCACTGAGAAAGCCAAGGATTGGGATGATCCAAGTGCTAAGGGTGTGCAATACTGAGTTTGGTGGTCAACTTTTTCACTCAGCCACACCTCAATGCTCAGTCTTAATTGCAGCTAGCAGACCTCTAACAAGGCACCCAGAAATATCATAGAATCATAGAATGCTTAGGTTAAAGAATGGTTAATGATCATCTCGTTCCAACCCCCCTGCCATAGGCAGGGAACCTTCCACTAAAACAGGCTACTCAGAGTCCTGTTCAGCCTGGTCTCAAACACTTCCAGGGATAGGAAGTCCATGACCTTATGGAGCAGCCTGTGTGAGTGCCTCACCACCCTTATAGTGTAGAATTTTTTCCTAATATCTCATCTAAACCTACTCTCTGCCAGTTTAAAGCCCATCCCCCTTGTCCTATCACTACATGGTCTTGTGAAAAGTCCCTCTCCAGAGGATTTTCACCCTGAGGAATACCAGCATTTCCAAAAACAGCCTCTATCCTGAATTCCAGAGGCATGAGGGGAAGGTAAGTGGATTCATGAAGCTCATTAAAAAAACAGTTGCTCCAAGCAAAGTTGTGAAGTTGCAATGAGTTCTCAGAGTGTGGAGGACTGACTGTTTTCTTATGACTATGAGCAGAGAAGACCAGGGCTCTACTAGTGCTATCTACATTATGGAGACCTACTTTAGTAGAAGGGCTTTCCTTAGACTTAGGGAAGATATGTCTAGCATGGTCATAAAAGGATGGTTTTTTGGTAATGCATCTGCTAGAAAGATGAGAACTGTATAGCCCATGTTAATTTGTTTTGAAGCAAGATGTTAAGATGCACATTTTTCACACTTTGGAACAAGACTCTGAAATCTAACTCAAGTATCATGGTTGAGAATAACTGCCAGACCCTAGCCACCTCCATCTGATTGACACTTCCCATTTCCTAGAGCCTGTCCCTGCAATAACCCCCTTCAGGTGGGAGAAACAACACAAAAGACAGACCTGCTCAGCCTCACCCATATTCCCATCCCAGCAGAGGAAATATCAGGAGGATTTGCTGGCAGACACTGAACACAATGAAACTGCTTCCCCCCTCCCCCTTCCATTTTTTTGAAAGAAGAGATGTCTAATTTGGCAATACACAGCTTCCCATAGACATGTCATGCAAGGCATCTCCTTAACACCATGGGGACCCCATGAACACTTTGTCCTCTAAAGCCCAAGATCTTGCTTTAAAATACGGAACTTGAAAAGGACAATTAAGCTTAGTTTTGTTATTAACAAACAATTTCCAGTCTCCTTCTCCAAAACAGCTGCACCACTTTAACTGGAACTTTCCAAAACACAAAGAAAATAAAACCAAGACCAGAATCAGAGAGAAGAATGACCTTTTGCACAGTAGGCATCAGCTGCAGCAGTTAAACTCTGCAACCTATGAGCTTCTGCAAACACTGGTTTCTAATGGAAAAATCTTAGCCTCGTTGGTGATCCTAACAACTCTACCTGTAATGTCTATACTGTAAAAATTGACACTGCTCTGCTGAGTGGTCTTCACAATGGGAGAATTACATATTTCTGCTGTATAAAGAAAAACCCCTGGACCCTGCAGCATTCAACTGTTGGCTTAACTGTAGATGCAAGGTTTGACCCACATGAGAGCAATTCTGCCCTGGATAGGGTATTGTACTGCACTATCACATCACCTCATTTCACACTGCACATAGAAAAGTCACTCTAAAGATTACAGTAGGATTGGTCTGGGTGCTAGCCAAGCTTCCTCAGCAGAAGACAACTTTTCTTCAGAACTAAAAAAGCAAACAAACAAAAAAACTACACCCACCAAAAAACCACCAAACACACACACAAAAGAATCACAAAAAAAGGTGCTGTGGTGGCTGTCACTTCAGAATTCATCTCATAGAGTTATCATAGAATCACATAATTTTAGGAGTTGTAATGGACCTTACAGATCATCTAGTGCCAACCCCCTGCCATGGGCAGGGACACCTCCCCACTAAACCAGGATTCTCAAGGTGTCATCCAGCCTGGCCTTGAACACTGCTGGGGTTGGGGCAGTTATCACTTCCCAGGGCAACCTGTGCCAGTGTCTCACCACCATTATAGTAAAAAATGTTTTACTAATATCCAACCTAAACTTCCCCTCCTTCAGTTTGAATCCATTACCCCTTGTCCTATCATTGCAGTTCTTAACAAAGAGTCCCTCTCCAGCTCCCCTGTACCTCTTCAGACATTGAAAAGTTGCTATGAGGTCTCCACACAACCTTCTTTTCTCCAGGCTGAACAGTCCCAACTTCCTCAGCCTGTTTTCACAGGGAGATGCTCCAGTCCTCATATCAACTTCATGGCCTTCTCTGGACTTGCTCCAACAGTTCCATGTCCTTCTTATGTTGAGGGCACCAGAACTGCATGCAATATTCCAGGTGGGGTCTCAGGTGAGTAGAGGGGGAGAATCACCTCCTTTGGCTTGCTGCCCACACTCCTTTTGATGCACCCCAGAATTCAGTTGGTTTTCTGGACTGCTAGTGCACACTGCATCTCATGGTGAGTTTCTTGTCCACAGTCACTCCCAAGTCTTTCTCTCATTGCTGGTCTCAGTTACTTCCCCACCTAACCTGTAGGTGCCTGGGATTGCCATGGACAGGTGTAAGACCTTGCACTTCATTTTGTTGAATTACATGAGGTTTGCATTGTTCCACCTCTCAAGCCTGTCAAGGTCCCTCTGGATGGCACATCCCTTCCCTCCAGTTGTGACTGCCCCACACAGTTTGGTGTCATCAGTGAACTTGCTGAGGGTGCACTCCATCCCACTGTCCATGTCAATGACAAAGATGCCGAACAGTGTCGGCCCCAGCACTGACCCCTGAAGGACACTACTCCTCACTGGCCTCTACATGGACAATGAGCCGCTGACCACAACTCTCTGAGTGTGAGCGTCCAGCCAGTTCTTTATCCACTGAGTGGTGAACCCATCAAATCCATGTCTCTCCAATTTAGAGACAAGGATGTCATGTGGGACAGGGTCAAACATTTTGCATATTCCAGGTAGATGATATTAGTTGCTCTGCCCCATCCACATATTCAGTGGCCCCATCATAGAAGGTCACCAAATTCATCAGGCATATCTCCTCATAACCCTGTTATTGACCAGACACCATGTAAAGAGCCATAGCTCAACTGGTTCTTCTGAGCTTTTACTTGGCCTCTTCACCTGATCTTTAAAACTTCCTTGAATTTCTTGCATATCAAAACTTTCCCTCTGAGTTGTACTCAAGCTCCAAATGAAAAAAAAAACAAAAATTGAAAAAAAACAACAAACACAAGGCACCACCTACCAAGCTTTTATATCTTTCAGCAAACAGAGGCTGTCTGCTTTGAGCTCTTGCTGTTTGGTACTTACAGACAGCAGCTGTTTCTCCCCTTGCCTCCTTCAGTCCACACCCAGACAGTTATGAAATACAGAGTACAAATAATGAATGACCGTTTATACCTGGATATCTAGCAGAGATCAACTAAAAATGGATCTTCTCCATGACTTAAGGGTGATGTACCTGCCACGCTTCAACAGGACAACCCCTTGAGATCCATTCTGGAAGGTGGAGAGGGAAAATAAACAAAAACTCCACAATGCAGAAGTAATTTCATGTTGTCCTGATTTAGGGACTGAACAGTTCTGTCCATTGAGACATTTTAGTTCAGGTCTCATCTAAACCACTAATTTAACTCCCCTTGGTGAGTTTTGTGACTTGGGACCTCACTCTTAGCTTACTGCTCTCTGAGCAGGCTACTAGGTACTGTTCCGGTATTATTTCTCTCTCTCTCCATTTCAATTCTCCTTTGTCTTTTACAATTATAACTATAATTGCAATAATTATTATTACTATTATTATTGTTACAGTCGTTACCATTATTACCATTATCATTACTGTTAAATTTTATTGTATTTCAATTATTAAACTGTACTTCTCTCAACCCATGAGGTTAATTTTTTTTCTTCTATTCTCCTCTCCAACAGGGATGCGAGACAGAGCAAGTGGCTGTGTCGTACTTGATTGCCAAGCAGAGTTAAATCACAACACCCCCACAAACACATGCTTTCCAAGGGACAAGATACCTGATCATGTTCTATCTCCAGAGCACCCTGTATGTCTGTACAGAAAGTCCTGTGCCCTTCTAACAAAATGCATGGAGGTCATATCTCCTAACGGGGCTAAGCATACCTGGGAGTGGCTCCTGGGACAGCCTCTGGCAATACACCAAAACAAAAGATGCACGTTGGCCTTCACCACCCTGTGGACTCATTGCGAGCTCTAGACATAAAAGCAGCTAGTTAGAAATTCAATGGACAACTAAGGGTTAATCAGCACTTGTTTGATTGTCAAGCACCTGAGATATGACGACAACACATTGGCACACTGTAATTGCAACGTATTATTAAGAACCTTCAGTCCCCAAAGGCTAAGACACTTTTAAAAAAATAATAAAGCTAATGCACATAATAGTCTGTGTCTTGTTATTTAAGAAACCTCTTCCCGGCATCGGACGTCGACAGTACGTGTAAATGCACTTTCTCCAATAACTATGCACAAGGAGCATTTTGATGGAGTGCCAGAAAGCACAATGACTGTTCTACCTTAGCAATGTACTGAAGATGACATGTTCCCTTTAGAACTAATTGCTTTATTCAAAAAAAAAAAAAGCCATTTACTAAATCCTAGCCTGGTCTCTTCCCTTGATGAGCAATTTTAGACTGCACATCGAAGCTTTTGTTTGTTGTTAAAAGACAGGGACAGAAAAGTGTTTTGTTAAGTCATTTTAATTTTCATATTTAATGGAAAATAGTTCAGAAGGGTATTTTTCATTATATTATGTGAACATTTGCATTATGTATTCTGCTGGGCCTTCCCTTATGTGACTCAAGGCTGACAAGTTCAGGCTGTCAAACACAACCCTTTGCATCAAATAAATTACCCTACACCAGAATCCAGTTATAACTATTGACACAGGCCAAGCTACACATGTAAAAGTTGAAAATATCCTTTACTTTATTATCTTTGTTCTGCATTTTCACATGCATAACATGAAAGCACTGTAAGAACTGCTTCCAAAATTCACTGTGTTCTTACTGTCAAGCTGTTCCCCACCTCCCTGCATTAAGAAATAAATAAATAAATCAGGACTTCCTCTTCTCGTGCCTTCAAGAGAGAAACAGCTGTAATGACTTCACAGACAAATCAATGCCATTTCCAACAGAATTATTTCATTTTTTTTCCCCTACTTCGAAAAATTAGAATAATTTCACAATGAGCCCTAGGGAACAAGCTCATGAAAATGCACAGAGCAGACAGCATGAGGAAAAGTGTTTGGTTATGTATTTCAGGAGGCAGCAAATGGGCCTATCTGCTGCTCTGTGAGCAGCAAGAATAATTATGCATGCATTTGCTGCATCCCATAATCATCATCATCACAGAGATGACATTTCATAGCTGGGTTGGGAATCTGTCTTTCCCAAAATTATTTTTTGTTTGGAAGGAGAAATTATTCTAAATAATGTCTAGGGAGGATAGATATAGGAAAGCATAGATTTGAGAGTCAGACACTTTAGAGTCATAATCCTATCACCAGCTTTTTAAATAATTCTATTATATCGTTAACTCCACATTTGCAAAATGGTAACACATCTGTCTGTGGCAGAGTCCCAGGCTACTGGGAATTTCTGTTAGATATTATAAACTGGTGCATTACCGTCAACTAGTCAGACTGTGCCTGCATAGGGGAACTCCTGTGGGCTTTGTAAAACCTTGGCCAGATTTGGAAGGTGGGAACACAACTCTATATACATTGTTTGATCCTGGTCAAAGTCATTGCTTGCCATAGAATGACAGGCACTAAGAACAGGAAGTATCACAAAGACTTGTGTTTACTAGGTGTGCCTTTCCTTCCCTCAGGCAACCCAGAAGGAAAGAGCTCATCTCTTAGCTCAGTGGCAAAGGATAGGACAGGAGTAAGAAAGATCAACTTGAGGCACAGTGGACATCCCTTCCCCAGAAGCATTTCCACCCATTGGGTCATGGCTAGTGCCATTAAAGATGCACCAAAGTCCTGCTATCAAGGGGATTACTTAGCCAGTTGCTCTGGCTAAATATGCTGCTGGATCCCTACAGCAAAGAGGAGCTGCCCCAGAGCCAACCAGGCTCACATACCTACCCATGCCTCCTGTCCATATCCCACCCTGCTTTCAAAAGGAAACCAGACTATCTTGCTGATTCCACATTTGACCATGATAACTGGTAACAGAGCTACATTTTATCAATTTTTCCTTAATGTGATGGTGCTAAACCTAGCCCTGCTCCTTACTGATTGTCCAGCTTGGGTGGGATAAAGATCAGGACATAGCTAGACCTGTAGCAGTTCCTCCATGAGATAAACTGGAATGTCCTGGAGGAAGTCATGGTTGCTTCTAACCCTAAAACCTTACATGAATCATTTCACTTGTATCCATTCTTCTGGTAATCTTGAAATCTGGATGTTGTCTTCAAGGGAGTAGGACTCCAAAAATTCTTTTTAAAAACTAATTTCCATTTTCATTTGAGTAGCAAGACAGTGGGGCCCTATTTATGACAGAGGTGTTAGGAGAGTTTAAAGAGACTTGAGTGCAAATGAGCCCTTCACCTCTGGAAGGGCTGTATGTATTAGGCATGAGGACCTCATTAAGGGCCACACTGGGTTAACATCACAGCACTCCTTTGCCCAGTATTCCAGTGGGACTTCGGCTTTCTATCCACACCAGCTTTTCACAGCCAAGAGGTTTATACAGGCTGCTTGGACTAGTATGCAACAGCTCAGAGCAAACCTTGGTTTGAAAAGAGTTCCTTGCGAGTATGTGGTGCCTAAATCTTAATGCTGGGAATAAGTATCTGCAAAAATGTAGCTTTCAATGCAATGGAGGTTCAAGATCTAAATTAGCCATGAGCTTGCCTTTTTCTGCCTAACATACACAGATCAGCAATCCTTGCTTCTCTGCTACCTAAATATGTAGCAACTACTTGCAAATGCAAAGCATATTCTCCAGGTGTCCTATGCAGTACAGTACACACTGTGCAGAAAACTGCTACCAAACTTCAAGCCAGGACAAATTGCTGGCTGGACAAGAAAGCAACATTTACCCAACAACATGATGTCACTTATGCATATGTGGGAGGAAGAGAAAACTCTTGATTTGTTCTGGCCATAGATGAGGACACAGCTTGAAATTAATTGATCGTGGGTGCATTCAAAGTAACAGCTTGATCCAGTTCCAGCAAAATCCAATAGCAAAACTCTGGTGCACAATACTGAACATGCCAGACTTTCTTTTCGAAGACTTTAGCTCACACTTCACTGTTTAGAAGCTGTCAAGACCCTCCCTGTCACATTGCTGGGGGAAGTTCTGATTAGGCATTTGGACCTGTGCTCACTCCCTTGGCAGTGGGGATTGGAAGGGGGAAAACAGTAAATTTTGAGTAAAAAGTTTTCTTTGTTTAAAGAGCATTTGCAATAGAGAAACAAAATAATTAGAATGAAGCTTGCATGGAGATCCTTCAGCCAGAAATCCAGGCCACAGCTTTTTGTTTCTTTCTACCTGTATGATCTCCACTATCACAACATCCCAGCATTTTAAAACCTCATATTACACCTAGTCTTTGAAGCAGTTGTCCCCTTCTAACAGATGCATCTCAGCAGAATTAGCCTAAGTGTCCTAACAGTGGTATTCTGTAGGATAACCCTTTTATGTTGCATCTCCAGCCTCCATTTACTGCAACACACTTTTTCCTCCTGTTTGCTTTTCTTCACTGATACCTTATACTCAACTAAGAAAGCAAAGCTCAGCCAATCTACTTTACTGCCATTTACAATCAATTTATCTTCCTGGCTCTGGGGCACCTTTTTCTGTGCTTGAGACCACTGCCACACAGTTCTGTTTAAATCCAGAATAATTTGCTGACATGGAAATTAAACCATTGTTCTTCTGATGCCAATAAACCAAAGTGCTGACAATTGAAACAATCATTCCAGCAAATAGTCAGGAGTATCACGTTTGTCATCCAGATCAAGAGTGCTCAATTCATAAGAAGCCAAAAGATGAGTTCCCTAAGTACCAATGTCACAAAATTGGAATCTGAGTGTGTTTTCTTAGAGCTACTTAATAGAGAGAAGTGGCTTTATTTAGCACCTGTCATCTCAAGTTCCCAAAATGCTCTCTCAAAAATTAAGTTTCCTAATAAGCTTCCTAGCCAGACATCAGGCTCCAATTTACAAGGGGTAAGCTTGTTTAAGGTCACTCAGCATGGGAAAGAAGAGCTGGGAAGCAGCTCCAGGAATCCAGAGGACCACACCCCTCACTAGCCACTAGACCACACAACTGTCCCCATTTCACTTGAGTCATTATTAAGCAGGATAGAAGAACACTGTGGTTTTATTTTATGTTAGCTGAACTCTTGCATTAACATTTTACTGTCCCACTGATGTTTTGCCTAGAACATTCTGTAATCCACAAATTAATATGTGAAGAACATCCAGTACAGTTTGGAGGAATAAAAAAATTGCCCAAATGGCAAAGTAGTTTTGATTTCCAGCAGTTTCATAAATCAGAAAAGTTGGAGAAAGAAGGTTCCTTATTTTATCACACATAGCCTTGTGTAATGCCAGCAAAACTGCTGCCCTTCCCAAAACCAAGCAGAAACCCTATTGTTGCGGCAAACCTCATCTGGTCACATGGAGAACTTAAAACCTCATGGCATTCTGTTTCACACAGACAGAAAGGGAGTTCTGCTCCAAATACATGACAAGAGCCAAAAATAAATGTGCTCTACCTATGCATAGTATCCGAAGGTTTTGTTGCCTGCTCTTATTCAGACTTCATGCTTTCTGTGATCTTGCCTTTAGCTTCTGGGATAAGGGTTTCTCTGTCCTGCAAATTCTGCCTTATTCTCATTTTTTGTTAAATCACTTTGTTAAAGGATTCTTCGAGGTGGAAGCAGATCCTCCCCTTTTAAGGACAGATCCTTGCTGCTCTCAATGCAGTGAAGTGCAAATCTAAGGCAAAACCCAATCCCTATTCAGAAAGTCTGAGCAAAGTAGCATGAAACTTGGCCACGGTAGGTGAGGAGTAGATCAAGCACAGGCCCTGCTAGCTTGGATTGCAATTGGGAAGGATGCGGCCCTGCTAGCTTGGATTGCAATTGGGGAGGGTGTATCCAGTTGCAAAGGTCAAGAAAGAAACATCGCTGAGACTCAGCATGGAACTAGGCAGAGCATAAACCCTAATCCGAACAGAATTAGTTAGTATGTGTTTAATGCAAACTAATTAGTAAACATCGCCCATCTGCCAGATAACATCGGCTGTGTCGCACCAGCCCCGCCCGCAGTCGCGATCCGGGCAGAGCCCTGCGATGTACCGCTGGAGCTCTCCCAGTGCTGAAGACCTCTCCGCACAGCTCCGGGCAGAAGCAGAGCACTGCCAAGTGTTAAACTGGAGTGAAGTTGCGGGAAAAACGCAGCTACAGAGCTGAAACCAGATTTAGTAAGATCAACTGACACTGATGGAAGGGAAAATGCCAGCAGGGAGCATCTGTATTGCTGGCATGAGATAGCTGGAGGAGAATAAGAGTGTGCTACATGTCAAGGTTTTGAGAAAAGTGCCTCCTTTCTACTCCCCTGGAGCCTATACTTAATAAAATGGTGCCCTCCCTTTGCCTCTTCTTGCAAACCAAAGAACAGGGTAAAAAAAAAAACCCATGATGATAACAGTTTAAGGGAAACAAAGCCTAGTTCCTTTGGTCATCAGAGGTATTAAACCACTTCACCCAAAGCAGGACTGTTAACCTTAGTGTCCTTAGCCAGCTTCCAGCTTGGATCATCAGAGCCTGTGCACCTAAATTCAACTCTCAGCAGTAACCAGAGAGGCTATCCTGCTTTATCCCTCACAAGTAAACATTGTTCTGTATCATAATTCCAGTCAGAGATGGACACATGTGACTGGACAGTCATCACTTTGATTGTGCTTCAGGCACATCTAGAATGGAAGAAGCTAAAATACAGACCAGAAGGTCAAGGAGAGGCAGTTTTAATACTCCTCTGGTAGGCATGAGCAAAACACAGCTGTCATGGCCTTAGCCAGGAATAGACAGAGGGTGTGAGTCTCCTCTTAATTCATCTGGAATAACAAAACTGAGTCGGAGGCAGCAACTTCCTTTATCACACACAAGATGAATTTTGCTTTCTCTGTCAGCATAACCTCTTGATCCTTTATGACCACCCACTGGCTGATGTAGAAGAATTTCCCCTGACACCAGCTCTCATTCTCTGCCCTGGTTGGTATTTTCCCCAGTGTTGTCATCTATCCAAGGCCACTTCAGGGATCCAGCAGCTGTTGCACACTCAGTGCTGGGTTTCTGCAAGTTTGGATTTTGCTAGACTGTATGTTGCTCCAGAAACAGTATTGATAAATAACCAGTGTGCTAATTCTGGGTTTGTACTGCACAGAGTAGCAGGTATTTATGCTGAGGAGCCTGGAAAGCAAAAACATGTGGAAATTGTTTTCAGCACTGTAGGAACCATAACAGGATATCTACTGTAGGACCAGAAGAGTGCAAACTAGTGTTACATAGGATCATATACATAATCACTTCTCCAAATGTGAAATCTCATAATAGAAGCAATTTTAATAGGACAAGCATATTGCAGACATCCCCATTGCATCTATCAAAATATACACTCAGGGAAAGCCAAAATATGACCTGCTCCACCTCCAGTTATTGGGAGGTCTCAGAACATATGCAGCTACCCGAACTATTATGTATATTACTATTGTGCTTAGAGGCTGCCCTATAATTAGACCTGCCTAATATAATCAAAGCTGTGAGTGAAAGTTCAGGGACTATTCCCTACCAGGTGACAAGATATGACTGAATATAGGAGGAGTGACACATCTAACTCCTTTCTCCAAGGATTTAGAGCCTGGATAAGCAAGGGAAACAGGAACAGAGACAAATTAGCAGAACAAGGTAAATGGGATGAACATTTTAAAGCAATGTAGTGTAAGTGATGGTGATGCTGCAAGCTTCTGGGGACAAACAATAAAGGCATATAAGGACATACACCAGAGGAATCAGCATCAGTAGAGAATCAGCACTGTGGAGAGCATTACTGCTGGGTGTCACTGCAATCATCGAGGTGACAGGGAATCTGGCACTGAGGTAAAACCCAGTGCCAGGGAAACCTGTGCCAATGACTTTGTGAGGACACAACACATTACCTAGATGAGCAACGAATGCTTTGCTTATGACAATGGCAAAAGGCAGCCAGCACTGGCCATGCACACTAAAGAAAGTGCATAAATACTTAAATGACAATGGGATGCAGCCTCTCAGCTCCTCTGCTAATCTCTAGGTGCACAGTCCTTCCAAACATGCAGCTGGTGAAAACAGTGCAAACAAAGTTTCAGCAGAGATTATGGATTTCTGCAGGCTAATGACAGACGAAACAGATGAGTATGAGTTACTTGCTTGTGTAATAGCGGTGTCCAAAGGTTTGGCCCATAAAGCAGATTCACTGCACTATACTCTGCAAACATCCAGCAGTGACAGAATCTGTTCAAAAGAACTTGAGATTGAAGTAAATAAGAAAAAGATGAGGTCATAGACATGTTTAATGGCTTGCCTGTGGGCATGTATCATTGGTAGCCTACCCAAAAATACAGCTAATATCTCCTGAGCTCCAGCCTCATATATTATCCAAACACCCAACCTTCTCTTTAGCCAATACTTCCTTCTCTTGAACAAATCAGGCCACAGAGAAGACACTTCAGACTACAGTACAGCCTTTGCACTGAAAACAAACACATTTAAAGATACCAGCAACTATGTTTCTCCACCTACTGTGAACTGACTAATTTGTTAGCTTATCCCAAGGATCTATTTGCTAGTTAAACCTCCAAAAGTCCTGTAAACAACAGCACCTTTTGCACACCAACATGCTCCTTACCCATGGGACAAGATCTGTCTCCAACAGGGTGATGAAAAGCTGTGTCTGTAGAAGCTCAAAATTACATTTCTTCCTGCCCTTGTCAGTGACAATCAGTAAGGTCACTGCAGCATGAGCTTCCATCCAATGTCTAAAGGCATTCAATTAATCTTTGTTTGCTGAGAAGTCAGAGAATTTAAGTAAGGTCAAAGAGTTAAAAGACATCAGGAGGCTCTACACTCCCACTGACATGATACTTCCTGAAGAGCTGACACAGGCATATAAGTTACTCCACTGACAAGAAAACTGAGCTTTCTGCAATCAACACCCTAAGCATATATAGACTTACTTGGAAAGACAGTAAAACATCTGGACAAGCCATCTCTGCTTGCAGTCCCCTGCCCTCCCTTATAGTGGCAAGTCATCCTTCTGCAGGAAAAAGCTCTGGCTTTATTTTTGTTTTACAGAACACTTGTCCTGTATTTATCACAGGGTTACCCAGATATGTTTGTCTGCTTCCTCAGATGAAAACTGGACAGCCATACCTTGACTGCTCTAGTCCTGGGGACTTCATCAGCCCCAAATACCTCCTTTTTAACTGCTAGGTGTGGGACAGAGCTCTTGAAGAGCTGGGGACTGTTTCTCACATATCTGAAAGCAAAAGATGAAACAAACAATAGAAAGGCTGCAGAATATAATGCTGAAAAGGGGGAAGTCACATACAGAGCTCTAAGCTCACAGAAACAGCCACACAAAGCAGACCCAGACATCCCACAGATGCCACATAATTGAACTCTGACCAGGCACATTAAGAGACAAGAGGCCTGAAAAAATTTCTCCTTCAACCAGCCTCTGCTGCTCAAAGGAAGCTCACCACTGTAACCCTTATCCCTCTGTACAAGGGAGAGACCCTGGAGGTAAGGAGCTGAAAAGAACATGTCAGAAAGTGTCCAGCACAAATCCAAAACGTAGCCCTGTACTAGCCACTGTGGAGAAAGTTAATTCTACCCTAGCCCAAACCAGCACAATTCAAAGCTATTGTCTCTCACCTCAGTACTAGGCACAACATATGGCACTAGTGATGAAGATACCACCTTTTATGGTCTTCATCAGACTGAAGGAAGCAGCACTGGAATAGCCCAGCCAAGCATGCCTGTCAACCAGCCAAGGCAGGGCTAATAATGGTGCACACAAAGATCTGCACTCCCCACCCAGGTCAAACCTCAGTGCCTAAGAGCTAAGCAGGACAGCACTCAGCCCAACTTAAATCACCAAGATCTAGCTAAAAGGATTTTGACAGCCTTCCATCAGACAAGCTTTCATTATTGCTGTTTGGACTGCCTCCATCATTTGTTAATGCAGAACAGATTAGAAGGCCTATCTATATATTATGAGATTCTTCCTGCTAGTGCAGGAATCTATTGCAGTAGTTATAAGTGGCAGCTTCAGAAACCCAGCTTTTCTGATCATCTTACAATTGCATCCTTGTAAACAAGGAGACAGATGTTGCTCTGATCATCAGCAATGGGAAAACAGCTTCTAAATAGCATGTTGAACACAAAGCTGTGCTTGTGTCATCCCTGCAGCTGCATACGTAGCAGGGGATTCCTGGCAGTTACCCTAACAGGGAGGGCAAGCCAGGGCAAGGAAGAAGACTGGCAGGAGTGTAATTTTGCCAGCAATGTTAAACCAGAGCAGCCTCCAGGCAGCTCTAGGTTGAGCTAGGGTGGGGAAGCAAGGAGTCATGATTCATAGTGAATCCTTTCTCCAACTCCTGTTTTCTCTCTCCTCAACGGAGCAGAGAAGCTGAGTGAAAGACAAGACTGTCCTATTCCTGGGAACAAACCAGGAAGGCTTCTGGGGAGCCAGTTACTCTGTGGAGCGATGGGGAGAACTGCTAACCTTCCAAAGCAACCATACAGGGCATGTTTATAACACTGCTTGCTACAAACAACATCCTCTCCCCTCTCTTGGTCTAAAAACATGACTGTGCAGACAGGGAAGACGGAGGTGATGGTAAAACGGTCCTGGGAAAACAGCCCACTGAAAATATTTACAAGGGAAAACATGCATAACTTTGGAGGCACTCAGTGCTGCTGGCAGACCAACCAGAACGAATTCTTGCCTTCAAGATGGCTGCTAGGGTTTATAAGACCTTTGTCAGGCAATGTCAGCATTCTTAATGTATGGATTCACACAAGTTCCCTCTTACAAATACAGAGCACCATGATCACCATCCCTGCATACTTGCCTGCTCGTCTGGGATAGTTGCATTTGCTTATTCTCCAGCAATATTAGCCATGCACTGTTCCTCCACAAGTCAATGCAGAGCCTGGTAGGAAACAAGGACAGCTTTATTCAGGAAAAAAAGTGCAAAAATGAAATACTATTTTGGGAAAACACAGCAATAACTGATCTGCTTAAATGATAAATAAAATACTTTCCCATATAACCTTGGCAGTTGCCCAGCAGCAGCATTCCATGACCCATAGTGGTCCAATGGGCAAACATCCTTCTTCCCCGCTCATGGTTTGGCATCAGTGGGTAGCAGTTACCTAGCATGGCAAGGTCACTCAGGGAATAGCTCTCTATGGCATCTTGCAAAGCATTTCTTGATTTGTTGTGAGAATTCACCACTGAGCCCAACTGCATGTCACAGTGTTGGGAAAGGACTCACTGAACTAAGTCTGCTCATTCCTCTGCAATCTAATCCAAAATTTCTGTTTAGAGAGATGCTTCTGCTTCAGCTTTTTTTGAAGACTTCAAAGTCTTAAAATGGAAAGAGTCAGTATTACACAAGAGTAAAGACCTTGCTTCAGAGAATCCATAACCTGCTAGAAACTTAAAGGCACTTCCTCACTCCATAATTCTGCTCCTACCACCCAAACATTAAGTCTCTGTCATGCCACAGTGACTCCCATAGCATCACTGAAGATTGGTGAGCACCTTATCTGTGTTTCCTTATCTCCCAGAAGTTCTCTTTACAGCATTGTGTATTAAAATCTTCTGTGGAAGAAACAATTCTGTACTCATTCATTTTGCTGTTCAACAACACATGAGAAGAAACCTCATCATGTTCTTCTGTACCATCAGACTGAAGATTATTGCGTGGCTATGTCATTTTATGAAGGTCAAAGACTGAATATGAATTTACTTATTGACCTTCATACCACTGTTTTAAACACTATGTTTTGCAAAGCATGTCCCAAATGAAAAAATATCATTCATTTTCTAGAAGGTCAACATTTATCATCTGCATCCTACAACCAGAGAAACTGAGGCATCAGCTGCTTAAGCAACTTCCACTTCCCCAAAAGAGGAAGTGACACTTAGAGAACCCTCCTCTCAAATCCACTCAAACACAAAGTTGAGACAGATTCATCCCTGATATTGCTAAAGTCTCCAAGAAGGAAAAGCACTACTCTTATGCCAATCTGTGCAAGATTAAAGATGCTTGTGTCCATAGATGCTCCTTGAGGTACTGCAGAGAATCAATGCTTTGCACATGCATGAGATTGATTTCAAGGGTGACCTTAAAGCCCATTTAACAAGAAAGCTCCAGTCTGGCAGCCTGCTCAAAAGGAGGAGCTGGTGTGGGGCAGCTCCCACATTATTTGTTCTGCTCTAAGCAGACTAAATCCCTTAAGACAAGAAAAAAGCAGCCTCTCCCACCACAGGCATAGCCAGAGGGCTCATACATGACAGATCCTGCTCTCCAGCTACCTGCTGCAGCATTGTCAAGAGGCACAGGAAGGGCCTTAGCAATACCCTGGGGTGCTGAAACATAGGTCTAGACCCTCATTGCCTTCAATACCACCCAAGTTCTGCAGCGAACCTCCTCCTCCCCCATTCACAAGCCCATTCCATGTGTTTTGGTTTTTTGGGGTGTTTTTCTTTTTATAGTTCACCTCACTTCACACCTGCCTCTTTAGCCTGAGGGCTGGGACCAAGCTGGCAAAAGCTGAAGAAGCTCAGAAGAGAACATACCTGACAAACAGGCATCCCTTCTCTCACCAAGCAAACTTAGCTTAAGGCAATTCCCACCTTGCAGGCATCACACCCAAAGGACAACACAAATAGAAACAGCCTTGCAAGCAACAGTAAACATCCAGGATTGAAAGGAGTGTGACTTGGCTTTCCTCAGTAGAAGTGTTAACCTCCCATGAGGTCAGATCCCACACAAACATGGGCTTTATTATCAAGGAACAGAAAGAGGCATTGAAGAAGCACCAACACCTGACAAAAAGGTCTCATTGCCCAAACCAGTCTTACACTTAGTTCTGTGTATCCACTTGTCCCTAGCTCTCTACCCAGTCCCAACATTCTTATATGCTGAAAAGCACCACCAGCCTCCTGCCAGGCAGCTACCCCTTCTATGTTACAGGTGCTCTTTGTTTCAGGAAATAAGCAGTGAGTTATTTACACTGTTGATTCATTAATTTCTGCCTGATGGTTTTGGAAATGGCAGACTTAGCTTGGCTTCTAGCAAGTCCCACAAGAAACAAACCATGACCCTAAGAAGGATCCTTGTACTTATTACACAAATTCAGGATTTTGCTCATGAGCTGTTGATACAATGGCTATGGGGTGTCATATAACACTAGTGCCAAGCTACAGGATCATTTGCTTGCAGAATTTTATTCTACATCATGGCTCAAGTTCTCCTCAAATCCTATAATGTGTAAGTTAACATCAAAGTAAGGCTTCCAGCTGGGAGAAATTTAATGGTACTGTTTTATACACCACATCTCATTAATAATAAGCAATGCATTGGACAGAAGAAAAATATCTACCTTGTGTATACTGAACTAACAAGGTCACACATTCAGATGTTAATATTGGTATGGCATCATGCTGAGCTAGAAAACTTCCTGGAGCAGCTTCTATCTCTGCATTACACAGACCTATAAGAAAGACAGCCAAAAGCCGAAGAACTGTACAAACTCATTTGACCCAGACCAGAGCCTAATGAAGTTGTGAGAAGCTAGGATAAAAACAAGATAACCAAAACCAGGCAAAGAAATTAAATACCCAAGAGTACAGGATCTGGGAACACAGGAAATAGAAAAGGTGCTGTGGTGGGTTCCATGGCTTTGCCTTTCCCAAATGGGAACACCAGAATAAATCAGGTTATCCTTTTTCTGCTTTCTGAAGTCCCTTAAGATCCATTTACATTTTATTCCCAGCCCTATGCAAAAGAAATGCCACTATCAGCCTGAATTCTGACTTCTAACTGTAAGCAACTGGTCAGGAGTATTTGGAGTGTTACAACAATAATTTTTGATACATGTATTGAGACCTTTGCTTAAACATCCTCAGAATTCGAGTATGATTAGGTGCACAGTCAGAAGTCAAGACAAGCCTGCAGTCCTGTTCTTTAGCAGGAATCTGGAAACACACTAACATCATAGTAAGTGGCATTGCTTGATTAGCCATGCCAATAATCAAACCAGTGTGCTTCAGAGTGTAGTATTCTATATGAGAGTAATGAGGAACAAAGAAAAAAAACCCAACCAATTTTAAGCTATTCTCTGACAAGCATTAAGACCAAAGCCAGATCACACCAGACTGTATGCCTACTGTGCCACTTGGAAAAGTAAGCAGAGCAGGGCTGTGGGTAAGTTCCCAAGGAGGTATCGCTATAGGTAATGCAAAAGAACAGGCATTACTGTGTTCTGAGCAAATGAGAGCTTGAGACCTACTTTAGGGCAACATACAAGAATAAGCACCATTTTCATTACACTGCTGCCTCTTCTGCAGCTGAGTGATGGAAATAACCCCCATACAGCTGTTACAGATGTCATGCTGCCTTCTAAAAGCAGGGAATTAGCTGAGATATCAGCACTTTGTCAGAGTGCGTGAGACTAATTGGCATTCCACAGTCTTGTTATAAACTTTAACTACTTACTTCCAAGCATAGGAATTTATGTGCTTAAGCCTATTTCTTTAGCATCACCATTGCTGAACTGCACCCACACTATATCTGAAAGGAGGAGGACTAGATCCTACACCACTTCAGACCTCCCAGCCAGAGTATCTCAGCATGTCTTGCTCTCTCCAATGGTAGATCTCAAAATAAAAGCAACAAAAGTACACAATAAACCAGTGACAAAATAGGAAACTGAACCCAGTTCAGATGCCCTGACTGATGCAACTTCTTATCTCCCAGGTGTACAGGAACCTACATTGTCCAGCACTTTTTTTCCAATTCACTTCTAAGTATCTCCCAAAGAGAAAAATATTTCATGGTCTAATAAGTATCAGTGTTGGGAAAACAACATTTCCCTCTGGGGTTAATGTGGACTAAACACCATGAGAACTACATTTTGACTAAGTAATTCTGCTTCATCTTACATCATTTCAAAGCATCCATCTCAGCTGAGGTCTCAGGCATCAAATCCTTGGACATCTTGCCTCATTTCCTCTCTGTGGTATCTGCAAACACAATCCAAGATTTGCTGAAGTCAATAGAGGAGGTAGCTTAGCTTAAAATAAAGTTTTTTCTCTATTCTATGTCTCAAGGCTTGCAAAGGTAAATGTAGCTAAGTTTCCCATGACTCAAACTTTGAATTATGCATTAGGCAGTTATTAGAAAGTGTCCTAAGCAAATATTGGTAATTTCTGGTACTAAGCATGAGGTGTGTTATTTTTAACATGTTTGGCTAACCTAGTCTTAAAACCCTCTAGTGACAGGAACCTCATGACATTCCCAGATACTTCAAAGTATTGCATCAGTATCTTTACCACTAGGAAGATTTCCTAAGCATCCAGCCTGACCCTTTCTTGTTGCAATTGAAGTGCATTATTTCCCATCCTATCTCCTTTGCTATGGAGAACAGTGTCTTTCCTCCCTCTCTGCATGAGTCTTTCTACATATTTCAAAAACTTTGTTGTACTTTATTTTAATTACAGTTAAGTCAGCTTTTCCCCTTCTTGTTTTGAGGTTATGCCTTCAAGATCTACAATTGTTCTCCCTGTTCTCCTTTGGCTTCTCCCCATTGTCCACATCTTCCCTGAAATGTGCTCAGCAAATTGTACACAATGCTCCAGCTGTTTTCCCAAGACTGTGTAGAGTAAAAGAATTATAGCTGACTCTCCTGACACTACATGAGTAACTAGATCATGGGTCTTCAGAAACCTAAGATTTGTTCATTCTTCTGAAGCTACATAGCAGCTCCAGACAGTATCATCTGTTCTTCAAGATCTGGAACAAGCAGGCAAAGCTCTTCAAAACTGCAAGTAAGGGATGTTAAAAATAATCCAAATTTTAAAGTGTTCCATTAGAAGTTATCATTACCCCTTTGTTTAAGGGGAAAACCTTAAACCTTTCTTCAACCTTTCATTAACTTATCTGTACTGTCTGTGCCAGGTCTGTTTTTAAGTCCACTGAAGACTGACAATACCATTGGAAGAGACAAAGAAATTAGCTATTCTCTGGAGGCATTATTATGAAAAGCATGTGTTTCTGGCTGTTTCCTCTGGGCCTATTTTATGAATCAGTCCCAAAAAGCAAGTCATTCAACAGCCTCACCATAAGGTCACTCATGAGCTCAGGTTTTTATTTTAGCAGGACAGTAACTAACCAAAAGGTTTTAGGCTACTCAGAATTTCAGCCAGATGCTGAAGCAGGGTGATGCTACTGAGAGTTAAGCTCTCCTTCATACTACAGAGACAGCAGCATGGTTGTCTTGTTTGTGCTGGGGTTGTTGACAGAGGAGCCATCACTCGGGAGGGGGAGCACCAAACCCATTGCAGAGAATAAGCAGCTTTTTAATCTTTCCACACTGGCATAGGAGTGTTGGCCCCAGAGCATTCCCAGTGCTGACAAGGTTCTACACAGAACCT